>NC_137622.1:23473315-23536749 GCF_963280865.1 Gymnoscopelus braueri
TAAGTGGTTAAAACACAACTTGGTGTGCAAACCCCGCCTGCACCAATATTTCTCACATTTGTCAATTGACAGGGGGGACATTGACCCTTATCATTTTCAGCCAAAACGTTTCTAATTTTTTGGGCACCCTACTGATAATTTCCACCCAGTTCCATGAAAATCTGCACATCCTTTCTCAGGTTATTTTCTTCACAGCTGGACAAAATTGGAGAATTTCATGCACAGCACGATGAGCACAGGGGGACTAGCAGAATGTGCAGACTGGCACAGAAGCAAACTGTCAGACAGATGGATAGGCATATAGAAGTAGATGGACAACAGCGCAGAAGAGACAGACAGGGGAGGTATGGAAACATGGAGGCATGCATCAGACAGAGCTGACTGTATCTGCCTCTATTGTTTTCTTCTTTTTTTAATATTTTTTTAGGTAGGCATGATAGATGGGGATTTCTTTCTCTCCATTGAAGTCCACACGAGGACTGAGAGAGAGCAGTCATGCAGCAAACGTGCCCCACTTGGACTGACACACTCATAACAACCGTTATAAACATGCGCAGTCGTACGGCACACGTGCACGCACGCACAGACAGACATAGACACACACATTCACTCAAAAAAAAAGTCAGTCAGTGGGGTCAGCTAGGCCTACAGGAGCGTGAAGAAGTGCAGCTCAGAGAAGAATAGAATGTGAAAGAAAAGGAAGAGGTCTAATTTGGCATAAAGGACTTACTGGTGACAGACTGGTTACTGTAGCACACTGACAGTTTGTGTGTGTGTGTGTGTGTGTGTGTGTGTGTGTGTGTGTGTGTGTGTGTGTGTGTGTGTGTGTGTGTGTGTGTGTGAACGGTGATGGTAAGGGATCCACTTCTGCACAGCCTAGATGAAAGTATGACTCATCCCTCACACTTTGCTGACTGTCTCCCAGTCCATACCTTCATTACCTCTCTCTCTCTCTCTCTCTCTCTCTCTCTCTCTCTCTCTCTCTCTCTCTCTCTCTCTCTCTCTCTCTCTCTCATATATCTATCTCTGTGCCCATCTCTTTGTCCTGCTCTTTCTCTCTGTGTTGCAAGTTGTTTTTCCACACTTGATGCTTTGAGTTAACACATAGCATGTGTCAGCAGAGCCAACTGTGTTCCTCTGGGACATCTCTCTTCTAGCTCCTTGCTGGCTTTCCTCTGTTTACGAACACGGTCAAGGTCAAACAGCCCTGGGCTGAGGACTGTAAAGTTTACTGCTGCCGTCAGAGATAGGAGGAGGAGTGAAGGGGTTCCTTTCTAAATCATATAAAAAAGACAGCAAGCATGACAATGAAAAAAGAAAAGAAAAAACATAAGACATTACACTGTGTATAAAATATAGCCACACAAGTAAATATAAAACATAAAGACAAGTAGAGGTAAAACTTTTAGCAGCAATGGAGAGGTGTACATAAAATGAAGGGACAAGGGAGTACAGTATGTGCAGAGCGTTTTGTTCCAAAAAGAAAGTGTTTCTTTTCTGTTTTGAACTAAAATGGGTGTTTACAGATTGAAGGCATTTGGCCTTGCAGTTTTGTTTTGTTTTGTCATTGTTCAGGGCTCTGATAGCCTTTGGGACAGAACTCTTGCTGTGTCTCAGTGGTGACCTTATAGTTGGATAATTCATTTTGGGTGGGAAGAGTTTAAGGGGCGGGCGTGTGTGTGTGTGTTTGTGTGCGTGAGTGAGTGAGAGAGAGGGGTATGTGAAAGTGAGTCAGGTCTCAGCACTGCTGTCAACTTCCTGTTGCAGCTGTGTGAACAGGAAGCCACATGGCCTTACATGGGCGTGGCCCCCAAACCATGACATCTTCACCCAACGTTCTCTGAAGCACAGCACCGCCCTTGCGTATCCGTGGCAACGTTGTAAGCACAGATATCAACACAGGTTGTGTAGTGAGCATGGTGTCATTTGTTAAAATCAATTTGTGTAAGTCACTCTTCGGCTCAGTGAGAACAATAGACACTTGTGCTTTGCTTGAGAAAGAATTGAATGTCAACTATAGGTGGGCTTCAAAATAAAGATGTTTGTTGATACCCCTTGCCTTTACAGTACTTGAGTAAATACAATGAAAAGGGTGAACAAAAAATGTAACTTTACACAGAAAGACGCGCGCGCACACGCACGCACACGCACACGCACACACACCATTCAAATACTCTATCCATCAGTAGAAACACCCATAGTGGAGTCATTTTCTTCCTTTCTGCTTCTTTCCATAAATAGATCTGTATTGATGCTAGTGTCCCCTGAAGTCACTGGACTAAAGTAGTCTTTGTGGCACTATTATAATATACTAATGAGCTGCCTACAGTATCAGGAGCAAGGGAGAGTCCAAAGAAGGAGGGAACATTTAGAAAGAGAAGCAGGGAGAGCGAGTGAAGAGAGAACAAAGGAAAAAATAAATCTTTGGAGGTAAAAGGGGAAGATGAAGGCAAAAAGGAAATACGAAGATAAATTAGCCGAGACATATAGAGGGAGTTAGAGAAAAAGAAGAGACAACGTCAACTTATTTTGGTCATTATTTTATTAGTGAATGTGACCAGTTTCCTTTTAGCGGCAGGGCTCTAATGATGGCTTTGTTGGTCCATCTGCCTGTCTATTGGTCGGTCTGTCTCAAACAAGATACAGTATGCTGAATACTAGTCTTGATTGCCATGGAATTTGCTGTGCACCTTCGTATTCCCCTGAGGATGGCCCCTACTATGACGCAAATTTCCATTGATTTGCACACAAAACGTCTAAAAATTGAATTGGCGGATTGCCATACCACTTGCTCTCTTACTACACAGTAAAATCCTCTGTTAAGGGTCGAGCATTTTCACAATAGCTATTGTAGGCTTATAGCATTTATTTTTTCTGTTTTACAACTTAATTTAATGTTAAGATATTTATATTTAAAGGAGAGTGACTACACACACATCACATTAAAGCACTTTATAAATGGAAAAGGAGTTCAAAATATGTATCTGACTGCTTGTATTAACTGTTGAAAAGTAGCCATGTGCAGTAAAACTGAGATGCATCAAGATGCTTTGTAGAATCAAACAAGTGATTCGTAAACGAAGGCCAGTGAAGATTCACACATTTACTGACTGGTAGTTCTTCCCCCAAATCTACTATCCACTTTAGCTGGTGAGCCAAAAAGAGTTTGTTCCCTTCGTTTGTACCCTAACCTTAGGCTACACTGTTAATAAAATAATAAGTATTTTTTATTTTATTTTATTAGTTAACCAAATAATTATCTTTGCTAACTGAATGCAAAACTATTACTAGTTAGTGACATCCCTAGTTTACATGTGCTTTATTATCCAGGTTACAGCCCACTTTTGGCAGTATATGCTGACTTCAAAAACTCATGTAAACGAGAATGCTGGTTTCTTTTCCCAGGAAAGGGGATTAAGAGAAATTGGGATAACAGCTGGAGAAACCAGGATACTTGGCCATGTATACCACCCTTACCCCAAATTCTGAAAAGGTTTTTAAGAGCATATGTAGGGGTTTGGAAAACACAGAACAGGGATAGGCCCGTTAATGGCCCGTTTGAGTAATAAAATGATGTCATTGAGCGGGGTTTTATTTCTGCTTTCCATATTGTGCATTATACGTTTTTTTTATTGTCACTTCAATCTGCCCTGTTGCATGTGTCGTGCTGCATGCATAATACAATTTATTATTTATTATTTTATTGCTAAACACATTGTTTTTTAATTGAAAATCCCATAGCAGTCGTGGCTTGTCATGCTGAACCTTCACTTCCTTAAGTGTGCAAAGTTACTTATTTCCTGATACGACTAAGGTCACCTTAGGGAAGAAAGTACCTTGACCTTCCCCAATGAAAACACAACAAGCAGCATATGGTGATGATCAGAATGTTCACCCTTCACTGGAGCACAATTCCATTAATAAAACTAGAAAAAAATACACACACGCCAGACTACATTCTACTTCTGGACATATTAAAGCTTGAATTGACATATTTTTTGGTCCCATTAACATATTGTACCTTGCAGATTGGTTCAAATATTGTTTTATTCATTCAAATAAATAAAAAAGAGGGAAACTGCTTTTAAAGAGACAACTAGGAAACCACAAGACAGCGGAAAGCATATCCAGAAAAAACAGATGACAGTTCTAACATTTTTAACGCTGTTGGCCTTGTCTTTGGCTTCATTCCTGTGTGATTACCCACAATCCACTGTGCCTGCTGTCAGCTGTGCATTTCCGCTTTGTGGGCTCAAAGCGTATCAGCCTGTGTGTGTGTTCTGTATCTGTTATTTAGTAGCAGGCCTTCTCTCTCTCTCTTTCTCCTCTCGTTGTCCATCTACCCCCCGCAGCCAATTAGCTTGTCCAACCACGGCAGTCCGAAAGGGACTGTTCATCTTTTATTGTAGATGGATACACCAAAGTCACCATGACACGAGCAAGACAGGAGGTCTCATTAACTTTGTTAGGTTTAATGACACCTGCATGGTAAAAGAGGAACTTCACAGACACAATTTGTTTCTCTCTACTAGGTATGGGATGATAATCAATATTATCGTGATAAAGAAAACTCACAATAATCGTATCGCAGAGATTTAAATTTATCGTGAAATAGGCTCTATGCACAGCAGCCATATTGGAAAGAAATTGGGCCTCTTCCTTACTTCCTTCATAGGCGTTACCAATGATACTAATGAAGGCTCTGTTCCATTCTGGTCACAACAGAGTCAGGGTGCTGATATTGTGCATGTTGGCTCACTGGAAACACTCAGACCAGTGGGTCTCAAAGTGTGGTCCAGGGACCCTCATGGTTCCTCGAGGGGGTTCCAAATGGCTCCTTTACGGGTGTGTAACTCTGAGAGTGTCCAAATGGAACCTTCCATTTGGACACTCTCAGAGTTATGGATGTCCTTGAAATTAAAACGTTTGAGAACCACTGTCTCGACACGTTGTGAGCTTGTAGATATGATATTTTTGGCAAATGTTCCACCCCAGACTATGGATGCTGGGGTTCAAGTGGTTAACACATTGATTGCCAGAATTATTATTAATTATTAACCCTGGCATTTTCATGCCAGGGTTTTTACATTGAAAAAAAAAAGTACTCAGGAGCTGAGATACAACATTTTTAAGTTTTAAGTTAACAAGGAAGTGGATGGGAGTCTAGATCTTCGACAAATCATATCTCCTTGGTCTTTGGGTCAATTTTTTTTTTTTAAACATTTAAAAAAAAAAACGAGTTAACTCGATCTAGGCAATCAAGCGATGGATTCTAAAAACGAGTTAACTCGATCTAGGCAATCAATGTGTTAACAAAAGTGCCATTTTAAGAGTTTTAAGCAAATTTAGATTTTTGCTATAATATCGTAAATCGCAATTATTTTGGTCACAATAATCGTGACATGAAATTTTCATATCGTCCCATCCCTACTCTCTACCTGTCTACCAGCATTGGTTTGGAACGCCCTCTGGTCTGAAGTGAGCTTGCTGAGCGCAGTTAGTGAGAACAGATATAGGCTGATCTGGCTGCCCCTCCCTTCTGTGTTAACATCTGTCACACTCAACATTGTTTGGAATGGGTTTACATTCTGGAACTTCAGGTGTGTGTGTGTATCCATGCATGAGTATGGCATGTGTATCTGTATGCATACACATTACACATGCACATTTGGGTGTGTGTTTGCATGTTTTATTTGCCTACAAATTTGCATACGTGTTCATGGCGTGTTTGTTGCCCGCCTGCTGTATGGCCTGTGCTTGACCACGTGCATCTGTGTGCGGAGGAGTGCGCCTGGCGCAGGGTGGACAATGAGTCCATTACTTTGACATTTGCGCATGAATGTTAGACAGTAGTGATAAGAGATTCTGAGCACTACTTTGAAAAGAGCACCGGCGGTGGCCATTATCAGCTGAATGCCAGAGACATAGAATGCACATACCTAGAGACTAGTGTGTTCTCATATAGGGGCCACACCCACCTTGACTTTCAAGTGTTATCTTGTACTCCCAGATCTATGATTGCAGTAAAAAATGGGGCTATTATGGAAGTGTTTGTTGCAAGCCTGCATGAATCTGTTTTCTAAGGTGCCTGTGTAAAGGTTCAGGAGATTGTAAGAATGGATGGAATAGAGGGGAAGTAATAGGAAAGAAGAACCCAGACCTGCATCCAATCAAGAGAGAAAAATACATAGCTAGGTGAAGGGTGGTAAGGGTCTTGACTTGAGACTGTAAAGACATCCATTAAGAAGGAAGAGGAGGGTGCTGGCTACTTCTTTTATCATATTACTCGCTAAATATTCGCTTATGGGGCGCTCTCCCATAAGCGAATCTCTCGACCATAATATTCAAAGAACAGGTTCGTAACCTAACGCTTTGAGTTAATGGATACCAATTACTAATCCTTGTTGGTAGGTCTGACCTGGTATGTAAGAGAGGCTGGAAGTGTTGGAACGAGGGTTTAGTTTGCTGGTCAGGCTATTGAGGATAGCCAGGGGGCGAGAGCTGCCAGGGCCCTTTTTGGAAGGGTATAGCCGTATTATGCAGTACCTGGGGTTGTTTTTATTTTTGACCTTTTGCCTCAAAGTATTTATTTGTTTTTGCGTGTTTTATTTTTGTTAAGATATTTTTTGGCCAGTCTTATTTTAGTTTTTGAAGTAGGTCTGCACTCACTGTACATAACATCCTGCATGGACTGTTTTGGAGTTGAATAAAAACAATATTTTTGGAGCCCGAGCCATCAGCCAACCTTACAATCAACCTTTCCAACTTTTCCGCTTTATTGATGGGGATCTCATACACAGTTAAAGGCAACATGAGTCTTGGGAGTATGCCAAACTCAAAGCACCACAACCGGATTTTTCCTGGCCAGCAAGGTGTTTGCATCTTTACTGGCATTTCTGAAACAGTTGGTACAGGTGTTCTGCCAACAAGAAATCTCTGATCTGTGACTTGAGCCTTTACAATGGAGCTTCTGTATTTGCTCGGCTTGAACTTCATCCTTGCCCAATGCCCATTTGATGTTTTGATGAATATCTAAATCTAATAAATACTAACTGGATATTCTGACTGCTGGTTTAAATTTAGTTAGGGGCACTGCCATGCAAAATCCACTTTGTAACCTTGAATCGGCTAAATTGAAGTTGCTCTTTTTGTTATATTTGCCCCAGACGAGGATTATATGTATTGTGTGATGAAGTATTCTCAACACCATACCTATGTGAGACTGGGTTCTCATCTCTCACCAGCATGAAGACAAAACCTTTGTTACAATATGTATTACTGTATGTTGTGCAAATCGTCTGTTTGAAATGCAAATAAAAGGCAAATAAAAGGCAGGAGTTATTCTGTCTCATATATGTATGTTACATACTGTATGTGTTTTAACTTTTTGTTTAGAATTGCAAATAACATTACATTAGCCTATAGTGAGCTGTCCATGGTGCTGGGTACTCTGTAAGATGTAGAGTGACTCAGGGGGTGCATGGCTGTTTGGGAACCACTGCATTAGGCATTTATCAGTATGTTGAGGTATTTTTACTTTACTGGAGTACTTCCAATTTTCAACACTTTTCATTCTACTCCACTGCACACTGCATCTCAGATCCCAATATTGTACTTTTACTTCACTACAATTATTTGAAAACTTTAGTTACTTTGTAGATTTTGATTATTATTACAAAACATACATTGACAACTTCAGCACTTTATATACTTTATCTACAAGCTCACGACGTGTCGCGTTGTGAGCTTGTAGATCTGCTATTTTCAAAAGATTTCTATACATTTTGAAAACTTGTGAAATGGGATATTCTGCGTGACGAGTACTGTTACTTTTGGTACTTTAAGTATATTTTGATGCCAACACTTTTGTACTTTTACTCAAGTACATTTTAAATTCCAGACTTTTACTTTTAACAGAGTATTTCTACCTTGTAGAAATATACTTTTACTTAAGTAAAAAAAAAAGAGTACTTCCAACACTGGCATTTATGTCTAGGTCAGTTTGTTGTTATGGACATTTTTCCTTGAGCAAGCACAGAAATAACACCTCTAACATCTATTAAGAATGCAGTACCGCACAATTTAACAGCTGATATTGAATCTAAGTGATAAACTTTTAAATTAAATAAAATGTTATTATTTTGTTATGGACTCGAAGCCTGGATCCTTAATATTTGAACCAGGGCATAAATCAATTATCGCCTCTTCTCTTGGGTCCTTGAACAACAATACAGTGAGTAAGAAGGAAAGATTGTGGTGGAGGTGCAGAAAGAAATCTCGATCTAATGAGTATTAAAATGTTGACTCAAGCATATATTTTATACATACAGTCACTCAGTTACAAACACTTTTGGAAGGGTCAAACCAAAAATTAATAACACTTATACTGGAAATACTGTGATAGTTGTGCTCTGTTTTACTTTGAATCCAATATCCTAAATATCCCAACTCTAATCTTAGAGAACAAGCGGCCTCTCTAGACATGTTGAGTGTTTTCTGGTGTGTCACTATGGTTTGGCTGCAGAAAGGGAGAGGGGATGAATAATGTAGGTGTAAGTTTAGGATACTCTCCATAACAGCTGTGTTTTTCTCCACATCACTGTGCCAACTCCCTGAATTAAATTAGCGTTGACTCCATATTTGTTAACCAAACTAGAATTCCCCTGTTAACTGTGGAATTCCCCTAATGTTTGCAGCTAACAATGTACAATTGCTTTGTTTTTTTTGTGTCTAGCCCGGATTGTTTGTGAATGAGTAGATAGTCTTGGGAGCAATGCACAGGAAAGCGAGATGATAAATAATGGTGAGAAGCAAGATGTAAGAGCAGCACAGATACACAGGCTCTGGTGGTAAAGTTGGTAGACAGGTACTTAACTTTATTTGTTTATTAGGATGGGACAGCGCATATTAATTAACAATACATACAGTACATGATGTAATGTAAATACACCGTATTTAGCAAGAATGCTAATATCCATCCACCCCACTGGTAGCTTTCATGCAAAGGTGGTAGTAGTGTTAGGTCTCCGTTTTATAGTACTCTTAAGAGGCCAATGAAACAGTGTAGATTTACTCATACTGTAGCTGTAGGCTGATTCGAACAACAGGTATTGTTTTTGTGTGCATCATAAAGCATTAAATATGTGTCAGTATCTACTACTACTACTTTTTTTACTCGTATTTTTTACTGCCAAAATCACCTCCAGAAATCTACCGGCTCCTCTAGGCTTTAAGCTAGCCTGGTAAACCCTCCCTCCGGAAATCTCATTTCTATTTGATTCCAGGAGTGAGTCTGGCCTGATCGCCCATTCTGCAATATTGGCTGCGGGCTGGAGTTGGGCGGGAGTAATACAGTTAACTGACAACCCCTTCAGCCAATGATAATTTTTCCCCTTCAGCCAATCAGCAGTTCACCAGTCTAATGTGACGCAACGGGACTTTTGAGACGTTCATGCCCAAAATGGGTTGCCTTATTCGGATACATGGGTGTCACTGCCCACCCCTACCGGTTCTCTAAATTTGTATTTTTAAATAGGCTTTGTCATGATTAATTGACCACATATATGAAGTTAAACAAGTAAATTCTATCCAAACGATATCTTATAAGTAAATTCCGTGCCTCAAAATAGAAGTTAGAGAGCTTTTTGAAGTAAAAAAATAGCGGAGAATATAGCGGACAAGAAAAAGATGGCTGCCGTTCGTGTTTTGGGCTCACTCGAACTCGCCACCTGATTGGCCAACTGTCGCTGTCAATCACAGAACGATGTATTTTGATGGGGCCTAAAACATTAATAGGCTATACATCATTAACCATACAGTTAATAATTTTACTTTAAGGCGCTTGGGTGGTGCAGTGGTTAAGTCCCTGCCCACCACTACAGATGTTGTGGGTTCAAATCCACCGTGGTGCATCCAGCATGGTTGAGCGTCTATGCGAACACAATTGACCCGTGTTAGGGGGAGGGAAGCCGGGCAGGGAGTGTCGGCTATTGGTCATTGCATGTACTCCTACGGGCTGGGGGCGGCACCTGTCAGCAGGGAGTGTTGGGCGGGAGGAGTAGGACGAAGACTCTACAGTCTACATCCTCCCGGTGGGGTCTCCTCACTGGCAGGTGAGTCAGTAGGATGCAACAGCAGTGACAACACAGAAATGTGTGTGGGGAGGAATCAATTGGAATGATGAGGAGAAAAAAAGGGTACAAAATATTGCCTACTACTAATTTTAGAAAATAATTATAATAACAATAATTCTACTGTTGCTTGTGCAAGTCTGAGTAAAGACAACAAGCCTAGAGTGATGGTGGGGGTGGCGTGGGAAAACTGTAGCTAAAGGAGAGTAGTGAAAAAGTGATGTGCTGAACTGATTTCACTGTAGGTACTACTGTGTGTGTGTGTGTGTGTGTGTGCGTCATTCTGTGTCTCTCAGATGACATGTCTGAAGGAGTCACTGTTCAGTTTTGTTTGATGTTGTGTCCTATGCCGCCGTGACCTCAGACATTAGGCTTCAACCCCACACAGCTATGTGTAGATGCTGATTGGTTTACAGATAGTAAATAGCCGTATTGTCCCAACAAGCATGTCATGCCGCTCCTGTCCTTCATATCGTTGACCAACAGTGGCACTCACTGGTTGAGGTCGGCCCTTCAGACACTTAATCTTAGCTGTCAGTCATTGTAGCCTTATCACGAGACATGGATGGCTGCTGGCCGCTGGCTCGTCTTTCAAACTTGAATACAAGGCATACTGTACACTTAATCACTTCACAAAACCTAACACTGCACACATAGACCATGAGATGTGTTGAGTGCAGTGTAGCTGCTTTGATAATGAGTCTTTTAAATAAATCCCCAAGCACTGTTATAATAAACTTATTGTTACAAGGGTCTGTTTCGATGATTATTCAAATAAAATAATCACCAACCAATCATGGACCTCAGGCACTGGCTATGTTTTACAGTACTTTACCTTATGTTTGAGCATGTGTGAACCTGTACCTCCCAGTGTTCATATGTGCCATTATAGATGCTTGGGGTTTCCACGGGGGACATTATTGGGTGCAGTATGACACCTAGTGGCCAAGATGTACAAGTGTAATTTGAATTTCCCAGCTCTAATTGTCTTGATGTTTTCTCCTTACCCGCCTCCCACCTGGACTGTAATGATTTAATACTTATAGGTGACTTTTCATTCAGCAATTACCTTCTGAAACTGTTAATTAACTGTGCTAATTGTGTTAACCTAGACTGGTCTCAGGCTAATATAGATACATGTCCTTTACTGACCCGCGTTGGTGCTGTGTTCTAATGAAGTGGTCGACTAGTGTGAGTGATCTATCTACCTGACAGTCATTCTCTATGTCCTGCCATCAATCAGTGACAGATCCCTGGACTCAGTCCACCCTTCTGATTGATTTCTGTTTAATTAATTCTTCTCTCCCTTTACCCGTCTCCCCTTCCCATCACCGTTTTCCCCTTCTCTTCTTTCCTCTTCTCTATTCTGTGGCTTTTTTTCCCCCTGCTCCCGCATCCCGTCCAGAAACTCAAACGGCTGATTCCTGACGAGGTAGGTTCGTTCTGGCGTGCACAGCTGTGTCCCTCCCTGTGCACCGCCACCTTTTAATATGTTCTGTGTATGTGTTCAACAAACCCAACACACTAACGTCCCTTCATGTCACTGTCTGTCACACTAACTTAAACTCACTGTAACAACTTGCTTTGTATTGTATTGTGTGGTACTGAAGGTCTGTCACGTACCGCACCAGCTGGAAAGTGCATGCTTGGGAGATGCACACTCACTGACAGCATTGCATACTTGGTGCACATTGGCTTAACTAAAGCTTACATGTGCCCATCCTGTAAAGGAAGTGGTTTGCAGGAAGCGTATGCACAGCGGACAATACATTGTGACTAAGACACATATTGAGGGCTTATCACACCACCCATAAACATCTGAATGGAATGAAGCCGCATCAATATTGCCTTACTTTCATTGTGTTTACCTGCCCCAGTTTGACGGTTTTACCATTGCCAGCGATCTACATAGGCATTTAAATAAAATATTGACAGCACATTAACGAAGATCCTTGTAAAAGGCAATCACTTCAGTGCTCGCTTCAACCTGCATGTTGCCTATGTTTTTCTGCCAATGGTGACTGCAAGCTGATGTCCGTCATTTGACCATGTTTGTTTGTAAAGGTGTCTGCAGATGTCACATGTCGAATCCCTCATCAACTTTCTTAGAGTACAACTTAAAAATGGAACACTTTTAATCCCTGATTAAAATTGGTTCACTAAACCCTGTCATGCTCAAATACCCAGCTTATTTCAATTCATTATGCATAGTATTTCTTTCTTTTTTTATTGTGAAGGTGATCAGGGATTGGTACCTAACTTTATGATTCTTTTAGTTCACCTTTGCTGGTTTCTCCTCTAACCTATGCTCTCTGCCGCCACGCTGATCCAGCTGGAGCGTTTCACCAGCATGAGGATGAAGAAGGACAAGGAGAAGGTGGGCTCTGCGGCGTCTGCGCCCAGTCACCGGCACTCCTCAGCGTCCAGCTATGAGGTCCACGCCCAAAGTGCTCAGCTACACGACCTCACTGACGAAAATGTCCTGTCGCTGTTTGAACAGATGCTGGTGAGAGAGCGTGTGTATTTCAGACATGTGTTAAGACCGTCAGCTGATTCTGAATCACTATTCAACTATTTTCTGCGTTATGAACAAAAGTAATTCAGTGGCCCCGGTTTGAAAAAGCCTGCAGAGGCAGCAATCCATTTGCTGTAAATGATCATTTGACACACTAATCATGTCAACAACAACCCCGTTAGAGCTTGTTTATTTATTTATATATTATTTGTTGTATATTTCATTGTGTGAGTGCTACCAAGCTTTTTTAACTTGCCAGTGTGTTGTTTATTGGCACAGCAGCTAACAATGGACCAGAAAAGTAATTTGGCAGTGAAAGGGGCCCTGGCACTGAGGTCCCAGTTCCTCATTTTGTATCAGTCAGCTGTGTGTGTGTGTGTGTGTGTTTCAGGTAAAGGCTGTGTGTGTGTGTGTGTGTGTTTTCAGGTAAAGGCTGTTTTTGATTGTATGACAACAGAAAGTTTAAAGCAGGAAACTGTCCAAATATAGTCTTTCCCAACGTTCAAAACGCAGGAAAGCAATGCATATTGTGATAGACAGACGGATCCTAGAGGTGCAGTGAGACGTGACTGACAATGTTTGCTTATGTATTTTATATTTTAAACGGCACAAAAAAGTCTGCGGCACAAAATAGATACAAAGCAGGAAGTTTATATCCCTGTAAATCAACCCTGTGGGTACCTTGAACCAAATGTATTAGTTTTGCACTTTTTTTTCAATTTCGTTTTGACCTTTTGTTTTCTATTTTTCTATTTTTTATGTTTCTGTTTTTTATTGTAATATGGATTAGTCGGTTGCATGATTCAACAAGGTCAGATTTTTTTTTTTTATATCACATTTACAAGCTCACATCACATCGCAGCATGTTGTGAGCTTATAGATGTGCTATCTTTGCTATTTTTTTATAATAATAATAATATTCTTTGATTTTTGACAAAGGCTAAAACCATGGACATTTTCTATATGATTTTAATTCGTTTTAGTTAGTTTTGTAAATACACAAAACAGTTTTTGTTGTTAATTCAGTTAACGGGTTAATCAGACTAATCAATTTAGTCAATTATTAAAAAAAAGTTTAGTTTTTGATTGTTAATTTATAAAAAAAGATATTTGCTATAGAAACCTACTATACGCGCCACCCCCCTTTTCTCTCTCTCCCTCTGTTCCTCTTTTCATCTGTCATCTCCTTTTCGCCTGCGCAGGTGGACATGAACTTGAACGAGGAGAAGCAGCAGCCACTGCGAGCGAAAGACATCGGCATCAAGCGAGAGATGGTCTCCCAGTACCTGCACACCTCCAAAGCTGTCAGTACTCGCCCCAAATATAGCTGATACACTGTAAAATCCTGAGTGTTCATTTAGCAAATGTAACCCAACGGACGGAGAATTTTTACAGAATTGCCAAATCGCAATTATTTGAGATCATCGCAATTATTCAGCATGTCGTCATAATCGTTTCCATGTTCATACATTTTCAAACATTTTCCAAAAATAGCTCTACAAGCTTACAACATGCGTTTTAAGCTTGTAGATCAGCTATTTCCGCAATTTCAAAAAATATTTTTAAAAGTATAAAACCATTAACACATCCACCGCCAGAGGTTAATCTCATAATGTACTCACCAGTGCCAAGGTGTTTTTGTTGTTTTTTTGTTTTTTTCATGTCGCCATAGATCTTGTTAAAATCCTTAAGATTGAGCCGTGAACGGTCTGTTTACATCCGCGAGATCTCCCTGTATCTCCCAGTGAAGATCGCGTGTCAAACGGGGCATCCATGTTGTAGTTAGAGCGGATTACGTTAAACAGTGAAATGCGAGGAGAAAAAACTACAGGAAGAGAATTGAGTTTCAGTTTCGTCTGTAGAATGGGAGCGGGCGTGATCGTCGAAACCGGATCCCAAATAATTCTATTTCCTGTCATCAAACCGGAAACGGAAGTGGATCAAAAAAATTCCGAAAGTGCACCCGGACCGCGCATGCGCGAAAAGACCGCAGCCCGTAGGACTACGGGCTCGGCGCTTAACCGTTGGATTTAACGGCCCGTAGAACTACGGGCCCGGCGGTAAATGTGTTAAATATGTCAGTAATTTCTGTGTATATTTAAGCTATTTGTCATATCTGTCCTGTGCAATTTCTGATTACGAAGCCTATAAGGCAAACATAAATTAAAGTTGTATTCATGTTCCAATGTTCAATGCCAAAAACACAATTATCGTTAATCGCAATTATTTGTATGACAATTAATAGTCAACTTAAATGTTGTTATCGTGACGGCCCTAAACGGACCCTTATGGGTCCATTTGGTTACACACAGCAAAATGCTTCCCTTGAGAAGACATACAGAATAACCCAGCTGCAATGTGTGGAATATAAATATAATAAAATAACTATACTTTATTTGCATAGAACCATTTAATGCTGTACATAGGGGTCTAGCCCAAGTGTGTTATGGTACTGAGAAATACAGTCTTATGACAATAAATGCATTTCTATCAAGTCAGTGTATACAGAAAATGCTAGCAAAAAAAAGCAGCTGTCTTTCCCCCAACACCAGCTTCTATGGTGAAAGGGTAAACTTTGAGAGCACCAGGTGCGGTATAATGAAAAAAAACCTCAAAAGGCGGCAGGAACAAGCACAGGTGGCCATAATTAATAAATAGCTCACTTGAGTGTAAAATGGTCTCATTGAGAGAGAGAGTAATACCCTCATTCAAATTAAGCTTAACTGCTGCCTCCTAGTTGTGAATGTTGGAATGACCCCAGATATACTGTAGCTGGCTAAGATATACCGAACAGCTGTGAATGCAAGAAACAAATGATTTGGATCATCTGTGTGCGTTTGTGCGTCTGTGTGTGCCTGCCTGCCTGTGTGTGTGTGTGTGTGTGTGTGTGTGTGTGTGTGTGTGCACACGTTATCTGTGTTAGGGTCAGAACCAGAAGGAGAGCACCAAGTCAGCCATGGTGTACATCCAAGAGTTGAAGTCGGATATCCGAGACACACAGCTGTTGAGTGTTCTGGAGTCACTACGAGTCTCACTCAATAACAACCCTGTCAGGTGAACACACACACACACACACACACACACACACTAAAAGGCACATTACAGACTCATCCTGTTTAGCTTACTACCAGGATGACTGCTCTCTCTGTCATTTGTACATGGGTAAATTGCCTACACTCAGAAATGTTACCCTCAGATCAGACTCCAGCCTGCACATTTGATATTATTGATCTGAAAGAACAATTGACTAAGGGCCGCAGTTTGACCTATTAATTAATTTAAATGATGACACACAACGTCTATTTTATCTATTGAAAACTCTTTAAAGCACTTATGTAAACTAAATTTGATTGGTGTACACACACAACAGGGTGTGTACTGTGTACGTGCTCATGTGCATCTATGTTGCTGTCCCCTCAAACGTTGACCTATTACAGCTCATGACACTATGAAACAGAACTAGAGCTGCAACTATCGATGATCTTCTTCACGATTATTCTATCGATTACTTTTTTGATTAATTAATTAATAACGCAGCATGTTTATTTATTCTTTACATTTCTACATTTTATTATTATTGATAAAAGCGATTAATCTGATTAACCACTATTGCACCTTTCTCATTCCCTTTCAGTCAACTAACAAACCTGAATATAATCTGTACAGTATACAGTACAGTATAGTTTACATACAGCATCAGCATACTACCTACTGTATGTTTTTACCATCAGACTTCCAATTACTGCCCTTGACCACTGTGCTGAACCCTGTGGCCTTTTGTCCATTTTCCAGCTGGGTGCAGAATTTTGGACAAGAGGGCCTTGCCCTGCTGCTCAGCCTGCTGAGGAGACTGCAGGAGGAACGAGACGAGTACCCGTAAGAGAAGCACACCAACCCTAGGCAATATAGCCATGGTACATTGTATGGACATGTTACTAATATCTAACTGTTCCACTCCTTCTCTACCTGCTTTGACCAGCAACAATCATGGAGTGAAGTGTCAACATGAAATCATCCGCTGTCTCAAAGCCTTCATGAATAATAAGGTATGGTGCCAAACTGCCAATAAGTTTTCACTGTACCTGACATATTTTAACCAAGACGTGTTTAAATTAATTTAGTGAATTTCTCTTAAGCAATATTTGTTCCATTTGAAAGCTGTCATTGTCAACAATACTGTTCCTCAAACTAGTGCTGGTGGTGGGTGCAATTTATTTTTACTAGGTGGCACCCTAAACTGAATCTGGCCCTACTAATTTGGTTCATGATCATCTTAGACATGATAGTCTAAGATGATTACGTAAAAATAAATCTCATATATATTTAGCTTATAGTCATGAATACTTAAACCTAAACACCAAGAGAAATCTGGAATATCAAACATGGAAGAAAAAAGTGGATGATTCATTAGGCAGGACTAAAGACTCATTTAATTCACTCTGAGCCTGGGAAGCCTTATTATTGCAATGGTTCTCAAAGTGGGGTCCGAGGACCCCCAGTGGTGCTTGTGGGGGTTCCAGGTGGTCCCCAGAAAAATGTGTAAATATAGCATACAAATCTGTTAAACCACTTAAAACCTATACACATTGGATATTTGAAAAGAGCAGATCTACAACTTTTTGAAACATTTTAACAACATAAAATCATGTATGGGGTCCCAGGCACAAAATATGTTTTTGATGGTGGTCTGTGGCCAAATACATATTCATTTGGGGGTCCTTGACATGAAAAAGTTTGAGAACCACTGCCTTACTCTACACTGCTGTGAAAAAGTGATCATAGAGGCATTCTTAGCGGGTTTCCTCTCCTGCCCCTATCCCCCACTGCAGTTCGGACTGAAAGCCATGCTGGATTCGGCCGAGGGGATTCCTTTTCTGGTACGAGCCATCAACCCCAGGGTACCACTCATGATGACGGACGCCGTTAGGCTACTCTCCGCCATCTGCATCGTGGATCACTCAGAAGACCTGTAAGTACTAGTTAAAGAGTTGTACAGTTTACCACGTCACATGACTCATTTGTGTGCTGAACTTCCCAAGCAGTTGTGAACATGAGTAAGTCTGTTCCAAAGCTCAGAAAGCAGAAAACCATGACTCTAATGTCGGATGTCATACCGACAATGCTTCATTGATGCTTTCCCTCAACTAGTACGTCCAATTCACTGATGGATGGTGCCTCACATACAGTATACTGTACCATGGGCACTAGAGTACACATTACTCTGTATTTTATGTAAATTTAACGTTCACTATCTCAGTCATGTGCATTCAAGCGGTGTAACGCACAGTCTTGTTACGTCTGCAGAGGGATGTTTATTGAATCACCAACAGTGCGCGGGCCCAGGGAAATAAATGAAATTCACAAACTCGTCACGCTGCTGAACTCGCATTACTCAAACTACAGACAATGATAAAATAGCGCTCACGGCCTATAGCAAACAGGGGTTTGCAGAGTCATGAGTTGGCATAATGATGTTCAAAAGTGCATGAAAAGCAACGCATGTAGCGTGGTAGAGAATAATATCATTCAACTTAGGGTAGAATCTGCTGTGCGGTTAACAGGTGGGCTTGGACTTAATGGATCACAGCACCACAGTGATAGCGTTTTTGGAACAGATGGTTACCCAGATAGTCAGGGCAGGCAGACGGCGCCTCCCGCTCACCCCTTTGGTCCATCTTTACAGAGGACGGAGTCCTTTAAAGAGGACGACTGCTGACCCACTCAGCAGTGCAGACACCATGCTGGAGCTCGTCCTTGGAACAGGTTGAGTCAGTGGTGCACAGACTGCCTGCTTGCCTGTCTAGCTGTCTGTCTGGCTGGCTGGCTGTCTCGGTGGCCGCAAGGACGTTTGTGTTAGGGGACAGAAAAAAAACTGCCTTTTAATATGGGAGAAAAATAAGCAGTGATTAATGTCCAGGCAAATGAATTGAGATAAATGAAATATTCAATACCATATATTTAGCTGAATTTGATATTAATCAGCACTATGAACTGAGGTAGGTTGAAACATGCAAGGGTATTGAAATTTAGGTAATTGCCCTGCCAGGTGTGTATTCTCAATCCCTTCAAGCTTCATTGGCATGAAAGTTCAGAGACATTATTGCCAAAGCGATAAGATATAAATTAACATATTATATTATGAAACAATTTCAGCATTGTGATGGGAAATGAAGGAAACAAACATCAGTAAGTGATGAATCGACTAATGACAGTTGTCAAGTTTTGTTTGTTTTGGGTTTCTCTTACACTCTGAATTGCAGATATATTTTGCTGCTTCCAAGGCAATGCACGTTTTTTCTTCAAGGAGATATTGCATTTTGATTTGTTCAGAGGATGCATCAAATACTTCTCATCTAAGTAAAGAACGTGGTTCTCATTTCACTATATTTGCTGCAGTGTTATTTGCTACTCTCTCTCTCTCTCTCTCTCTCTGCCTGATGAAGCAGACAAAAACAAACGCCTATATTATAAGCCTGTAACTGTGTTGTGGTGGTGTTTTTGTGATTGCAGTCATGAACGTGTTCTGGAGGCCATAACAGTGGAGGCAGAAAAACTGGATATCGAGAGATTTCAGCCTCTACTTACGGGCATGAGCAAACATAACATCGCTCTAAAGGTACACACATGTACATACATACACTCACACACACACACACACACACACACTTCCTGAATTCTTAAGCACTTTGATTGAACATTATAACTTTCATGCAAGGTTACTGGACTGTACCAGCTTTTCAAACTATGATTCAAATAAAAGAAATAGCCATCTCACTAAATTGATGCAAAAATAATATAGGACAATGTAAAATAGACAAGGGATGTAGAAAATGAGCAAACGACTCCAAATAGCGGTTATGGTCGTTTAATGCATTAACACAGCTCTACCAACAGCATATAGTGCAAGGACATACAACAGTACGTTGCACTGTTCACTATACATTTGTGTATATAGAGGCTGTTGTTGTGTCAGGACCTTAGTTTATCATAGAGCAACACAATGTCTCATGTTCCGTCCAACAACACAGCAGTTAGACAATAAATTGAATTCACGCACAGTACTATTTCAATTGGTAGTTTTAGTTTGACACTTTTAAAAACCACATAGTACGGACGATCCTCTTTGAAAAGGGATGTCATTACCTTTTGTGTTGGTTTTCTGTAGAACTTATCACCCGCACCATCCAGCTAGCCTCCCTGTGGTTTGTGTCTGTTTGTAGTATATCGTGCTATGTTGTGTGTGTTTGTCAGGCTGGCTGCATTACGCTCATCAACGCTCTGATCAGTCGAGGAGAGGAGCTAGACTTCAGGATCCACATCCGCTCTGAACTGCTGAGACTGGGACTCAAAGACCAGCTGACGGTAGGGAGCATACACACACACACACACACACACACACACACACACACACACACACACACACACACGCACACACGCACACACACACACACACACACACACACACACACACAACTTTTTATTGATCTCTGTGTGCTTGTGAACTCTTTACACACACACGCACACGCGCGCGCACACACACACACACACACACACACACACACACACACACAGTGCCGACTCTCAAAAACTTTTCTGTTGACTGTGTCTAAACTCGGTTATTTGACTGACACACTGTCTCCCTCCCGCTGTCCTGATGACGTGCCTCTTCATCTCCCTCCGTCCTCCTGCCGTCCGTGCCCCTGCAGGAGGTGAGGATGATCGAGAACGACGAGCTGAGGGTGCAGCTCAACGTGTTTGATGAGCAGGCGGAGGAGGACTCTGATGAACTCCGAGGGCGCCTGGACGACATCCGCTTTGAGATGGAATATCCTTCATGTCAAATTAGCTTAGGAATGCCTGGTATAGGCTAGGGCCATGTTAACAGGTCTGCCCGCATTTAAACACAAAAAAGGGTTTTCTCCTCATCATCACCTCTTTTTCAGGTCACTGTTTTCTATTATGTCGTTAAATTCAAATCACTATTGATTACTGTGGTAAAGTACGCAGTCGCTCGTTCACAGCCGAGGCTGTCGCTCTGCATCGTTCTGCATTTGGCATTAGCATGCGTGTCATACAGACACAATCAAGAATGAACCTACAGTAACATTTAAAAATTAGTTTCAGCTATCAGCATAGAGCTGAATTGAATTGACCCCTCACACAATGTTAATCTTCTCAGTAAATTAAAACGTGATTAATCATTCCTTTTTACGGGTATACTGTATCTTGCTAGGCTGTAGGCAGGCCCCGACATTAGACACTTCGTTGTCTTTGCCAATCAGCAGGCATCAGCGTGTTTCATTCTTATTAACTCAAAACAAACTATGAAGCAAATGTGACAGAGCATTATTGCTCTTCAGCAAGTCTGAATCCTTTTATTAATGACAGATGAAAATGCAAACAAGACTGATGACAACGTGGCTCCTATGTGGATCTCAAACCTCATCCATAGTTGGACAAGTTATCAGCCCAATCACACCGCCATGGGTCATCTGTGCTCGATAATATCTGACATTGACAACGTGTCAGAGTGATGAGGTCAGTCAGCTCCATATTTGGGAAAGGTTTCAGCCAGATCCAACGCTGTTGACTTCCATCCATTATAAAATGCAGTAGGTACTTCCTTAGAAATGTGTTGCTGATCGGTGCTTGGACACACACACACGCCTCCCTGCTGAATGTTGTCAACAACAGGCATACAGAAGTTCCCAGATTGAACAAAATAGGCCAACAAATGATTATCTTTGAATGAGCATAGACTATATTTTATGTTGGTTAATGCACACTAGTTGTCAAGGTACTCGTCATCTTCCCCTTGTAAATCATGACATAATTAAGACTTCTTAATCTTCTTAAATATTCTCATGGCGTTCCCAAATCGCAAATTGGGACTTGACCTGACAACAATGTTCAGTTGTGAGATTTATCCAAATCAAAATAAAATAACCACAAATTAAAATTAAAGCAATCCTTCCCAAGCAGCCAGTCTACCTCCTGAGCCACTGCCGCCCATAATGTTTGGGTGAGTGAAATTTGGCACATTTGTTTTCGTTGTTTTACAGTCCCTGGAGTCACCACTCTGAAATAGTTTAGTATAATCACCAAGTGTGTGGTCCGATCGATCGAATTGTCTGGTGTGTGCAGGCTTATGGTAAAAAAAAAAAAAGAGCTAAATCTGTTGCTATGTCTGTGGTCTCCCACATTTTTTAAATCCGTTAAGATTTGAAACTCCTCTAGTGTGCACTCTGTGTCATCTGAGGTGCTTTTAATGATCAGATCACCATTCTTGCATATATCGTGAGTGCATTTTGCTCTACCAAAATGTTTTGTATTTAAATGGGAGTAGAAATGAAAGTTGAACCGAAGAACCAGTCTATTCTGTATTTTTGCAGGCAGTTCTGATTTTCACCACCAGGTGTCTCAATGGTACCGGTAGGGTGGTGAATTAATTCTCTCATGCACAATAGATCTGATAGTAACCCAGAGTTGAAGCTCACTGACAGACACTGAAATGAAACCACATACCTAAACCTTTAGGCAAACTGGTCTGAAATACACTTAAACAGTTTGCCTAGCCTGCTGTATTTTAACTTTAGAAAAAAATGTATAATGTCAATCATGGGGTTTTTTCTACCAGGGCCTATATGCCTGCCTGTAAACCTGCCGGTTCTCTATAACTCAACTCAACTCAAATTTTATTTATAGAGCACATTTACAATGACCGAAGTCAACCAAAGTGCTGTACAACACAGCGAATATAAGACAGTAGTAAAATACATCCAGTGAAAAATACAATACAAAAATACGAGAGATACAAGACATTTATGGTAGAAAACTAATTAAAAAGTGCATAGCAACTTTTTAATTAGTACTCAGTATAAATGTTACCATATAGAAATATGAATCCCCTTCTCACTATGAGACCAAATATTTAGAACATGTGAATAGTTAAATATGTAAATACAGTATATATTGATGTGTTTGTCATTGGTCCTTAATGGGTGTTCCTGTACCGATGTGAGGGAGGTGTTTGATATCCTCCAAAACACAGTGAAGGACTCAAAAGCCGAAGGCTACTTCCTGTCCTTGATGCAGCACCTGCTGCTGATCCGCAATGATTATCTGGCCAGGTAACACACATGCACACACGTAAACACACAAACTCATCAATACATAAAGATTTAAGGGCCCTAGGCTGAAAAGGCCCTCGGATACTCTGTGGCTTATAGATTTTTGTCTAATGAATAATGGATGAATGAATGAATAACATAATAAGGCCTGCAATTCCAAGACACTTTCCTGTGGAGTTCACGAAAATGTGTACGGGCACACATGAGCATGGGCAACTGCAAATATGCATGTTGAATTCTCATACGTGTTTGGCTTTGCAAGTATGCCCTCAGTAGTACACCATGCTAAATACAAGACCAAAACATAATGTCACTGTCGGGCAGAAACCTTGTACTATACTGTATGTCCAAAACAGGTACTGTTTTGTGGAATTATTTTTATGGCTTTTTTTTTCAGTGAATAGCTAGGATCTGTGGAGTAGTTGTACAGTAAATCACATGTATAGTCCATGCTTGCGTATGAACAACAGAGGATCAATGCACACTGTATACCCAGGTGATAAAAAAAATTACCTTTGAGGAAATGGAAAAATGAACCTGTGATCCAATGTAGTTATTATTTGGTCACAAGCTCTTATACTTTTCATTTGGTTAAATATTTATAAAACCCACACACAGACTTTCAAGCTGGCATCCCTATTTTGGCAGCCCTATATGTATGTATAGGAGAAAGCTTTCAATTATTTTCAACAATTGCGGAAATAGCCGATCTACAAGCTCACAACATATCGTAATGCTATTTTTGCTACTTTGTGTGACACTGTCATGCAACGACGTATAACGTTGGGCATTCTTTTATGAAACATTATAAAGAGATGAAATATGGACAAACAAGGTTTCTGCCTGACTGTGACGATATGTGACAGCCATATGAAGGATGACTCTTCCTTATTCTTTCTTTCCATGTCCCTCTTTCCTTCCACCCCCTCCTTCCTCTCAAATAGCCTCCCCCTTTCCATTTCCAGTGTTTATTTTCCAGCATGCCATCCTACAGCTGTGAAATTAATACATGCAAAAGAGTCCAATTCCATTTTAATAGAAATGAGCACCTTCACCCGTTATCACCAGAAATATGCTAATATGCCTCGCAGAGGCCCCCGGGGGGTTTAGCCGAGGAGAGAATGAGTGGAAAGCAAGATGGGGATAGAATAATAGAACGAACAAGTCCAGAGATAGTGAGCTAGCGTTGAGTAAGCGCACACGAGCTCGCACACGAGCTCACACACGTGCGCACACACACGCGCACACACAGTTGTGCTGAGCTGTCAGCGTCGCTGGAGAGGTCGTTGTGTCAATTGCATTAGACAGGAAGGAAGTTGCGGTTGATGTTGAACACTGTGGCTAGGATGGGGAGGGCTGGGGAAGTGGAAATAATTTTAGAATAACATTCTAACAACGGTAGACCCGTCTATTGGGACAAGCTAGCTTTCCCTGCATTCTTGCCTTATCCAATTGCACATAACCATCATGTGAATCCATCTGTCGGCTCTTTCCTTATAGCTATACTCTGCTTCTGCCCTCGCCAACCCCCCTCCCCTCTCTAATGTCCTTTGCTGGAGTGGGTTCTCTTTGTTTAGTTTTCTTTAACCTCCGTCCGCCCTCCTTTCCTCGCTCCCTACCCTCCATTGCCCTCCAGGTGATCAGAGCAACACAATAGCACTGCTATGTAATAGAGTCCACAGAGAGACAGAGGGAAGGAGAGTAGAAGAAAGTACTGCTTGGAAATTACGCTGGTGGAAAGGGAGAGATGTGGAACGAGGGAGAGGCACAAAGGAAAAGCAGGCAATGGAGAAATGTGCTAAATTGGTAGTTGGACAGAAGAGGAAAGAGAGCGAGGGCGGTAGAGGTAGATTGAACGAACGAACGTGTGCAGCCAGTGACTGACATGATGCATGCTACTCGGCCGTTTGTTCTTTTCCTTTTGGGCTCTGCAGTGTGTTTCATTCTGGCCCGGAGATGCAGTCCTGAAAATGAACCAAAATAAGGACTGACACAGGCCAACACAACAGCACAAATGCACACAGATACACATTCACTTTCCCCCGACCCACACTCAGTATGGTATGCATGCTTGCTTTATACACACACATAACTTTTTCCGTTAGCCGGTATTTACCGGCCACTGGCTGAATAAAATTTCATTTGGCCTTTAATTATAAACGATGATGGCCATCTTGGTCGGTAAAAAAAGAAAAGTGGAAATGCTACACACTAACACAGCATGAGATTATAGATGTCAATGGGTAGAAAAATCATACAGTTCAGTCTTGTTGACGAGATCAAGGATGGCAAGGATTTACTCCATACTGGATGAGGTGACTTCACACAGATTTGAACTGATGCTACTCCATATAGTTTGAGATAAAGGACATTATTAGAGAGGAGCTGCTAGAATTGAGCACCATACAATTGGACTTCATAATAGTGAAAGCACTGGAAGTCATCGGCGTTGCTTTCATTCAAACCTTCCTAACTGTTAAACTGTCCGATCACTTGTCATCATCCAAATCCCTCAGGGTGGTTGGTGTGCCTCATTCAAACATTTCCACAATGGAAACAAGTCTGCTGGGATTCCGGCCAGGGTACAAAGAAAATATACTTTTTTATATCTATTTTTGCCAGACCCAAGGCGTCGGGCTTACATGAGGCTTTGTACCTGTTTCGTCCATACATGGGCATGGTCACTTTGTCCTCCGGCCCCAGCCAAAAAAAAGTCTGTCCCCCTTTCATCACGAACTATTCATGACATCATTATTATGTCACAACTATGTAATTAAGTAAAGCTCATCATACTAGAACTTCATTCTGGGTCTGGCAGAACCAGGTCTCCTGGTCTTGTTTAAATGCAAGTACTGTACTCCAGTACTTTAACTAAAGTAACATTTTGACTGAGCAACTTACACTTGTAGTGGAGTAATATTTCCCTTTTCCAAAACGGACACTAGATGTCTCTCTTGCTCCACGGATAAACCTCAGATGAAAGAAAAAAATGGTGAAGTTAAGGTAGAGAGGAACAAATATGAGAGAGAGACAAAGGAAGAGAGAGAAGAAATAAATAAAGTATTGAGTTTGTGACTCTGGGTGCGTCACACAGGGTCAGAGAATCAGACACCTCCAAAATTGAGTGTCTGTGTGAAACCAGCTAGATCAGACACAGGACGCTGCACACACACACACACACACACACACACTCTCACACTTGCAATCCCACTCACACACAATCAATCTTTGTGACAAGAAAGTGAAGTTGTCACGCTCATGCGGACAGCCAATCTCAGTCGCAAAGACAAAGTGACACGTGCGCGTGTGTGTGTGTGTGTGTTGTCATTGGGGAGAAACTGAACACTGCTCTGAGAATATAACACACATCACACCCTGTTCTAGTAACACTTGTAAATGTGGTGGTGTTTTTTTTTTGTACCTGTCCTCCTGTAGGCCTCAGTACTACAAGTTGATGGATGAGTGCATTGGTCAGATTGTGCTTCACAAAAATGGTGCCGACCCAGACTTCAAGTGCCGTAACCGCGTAAGCCTGGACGTTGAGAGTTTGATAGGTGAGCTACAAGCACCCGTGCACTGGACCACACACACACACACACACACACACACACACACACACACACACACACACACACACACACACACACACAGTATATAGCAGGAATTGAATGGGCTGGAGACAAATACCACATTTCACATATTTCCCCCATGTTGTTTGAAGGCCATTTGATTCATGTGGCCCCACTTCAGGGAGAGCACTTTTTTAGGACACGGTTGGACGATCGAAATGAAGTCACTCTCTTTCCCCCATCTCACAAATGAAAGCACTTGCGAGTGAACACGCATGGAAGCACACTCACATTGTTCGATATTCACATACATACAAACACTTAGCCATATATGATGGATAGATGACAAAGCAGGTGGAGTGCCTCAGACGCACCACCGGATGGTGCCAGAGAGAGGGAGAGAGAGGTCAGTGTGGGTTGTAGATTACAGCTACAAGTCTCACCATCGTACAGTACGTGGGAGCTTAAAAGACAGTATAAATGCAGTCTTGTGAAGCTTTTAACAATTGATCTTTCCCTGCTTAAATGACTGTAGTTTAAGCACCATGGTAAAATGATACCTTTTCCCAGGCAATGAAGGTGTGGAACTGAGACGGGCGTACAACGTGATGCATAGTAGTCACATCGTTGAAGATTTGAATCTGCCTCATGCCACCTGTCGTACTCTCACATTGTTTCCTGTCTGTCTTCACTACGTGCTGTCCAGTAAAGGAGACAAACAATGCCTCCCCCATTATATACAGTATACTGTATATATTGTGTCTGTAATAAACACAAGCATAGTCCATTGACTAAACTAAAGTTAAACTGAGAGAACAGAGTGGGCGTTGAGAGGCCATGTCTCCAGAGTTCAAAACTCCTTCATGGCATCTCTCTGTTAGAGTAGGAGGCTCTAATTGTACTGCTTCTAAAAGTGTCCCGCTGCGCGCGCGCGCGCGCGCGCGTGTGTGTGTGTGTCTGCGCGCGCACACACACACACACACACACACACACACACACACACACACACACACACACACACACACAAACACATTGGCTGGCCTCCTTTAAGGCTGCCAGTGTTATTATCGGTGGAAAGCAGCCCAATTCTGCCCTGCATGCATTATTTAGTGTTTTTCTTTGAACTCTGAAATTCTGCACACAGGTTTTTTCTCTCTCTCTATTAGAAGCCTGTCCCATTTAGCCTCGCTGCCACGACAGACGAAAGCAACCCCCCTCCATCCACCCCCCCCCCCTCATCACACACCCAGTAACTGTATATACTCAAACAGAAACACACACACTGAAAGATATGTGGGCTGCAATATTATCTTCCATTTCTTTTCATGGTATCCACCAGCCGTTTCTGCGCTCTCTCTCACTCTCTCTCTCCTTCCTCTGCTTAGTGTGTGTGTGTGTGTGTGTGTGTGTGTGTGTGTGTGTATATATATATATATATATATATATATATATATATATATATATATATATTCAGCCTGTGGACATCATCAACCTTTGTAGTCTCGTCGCATTGCCAGATCTATCCCCACTCTACGTTGTGTTGTGCCAGTGAAACCTTTGTGTTGTCTATATATATATATACATATATATATGTACATATGTATACACACACACACACACACACTCACACGTGTGTCTGTGTAGTTTTTGTTCCTTTGCACACTTGCCCATTATTTTCGTTACCACTTGGCATTTCTTTCTGTGCACACCTTCTCTTTTCACTTGCTGTTAACTTTTATGTTCCCTGGCTTTTCGTGCAGCTTTCCATCTGAGCGTTTTCAACGCCTCTGTATTTCTCTCTCCCACGTCTCATACCGTTTCCACCCACTCGGCTCTGAGGCACCATGGGTTGCTGTCTTTCATTCAGTCGCCGCGTGGCACTCATCCACTGTGCCAGATTGCGCCCTCACTGCACACAGTGTGCCCACCTGTACACCTCAACACTGTTCCTGCTGGTCAGTCTTAACTAGTAGACCCAGCTAACCACGCACACAGCCTGGCACTGGAACAGCAGACCCTCAAAATCACATGGAAAAATAGCCGAGGTGGAGGGACCGTGTTTATTTTTCTCTCTTTTCCATTCTGTACTAACTGAAAAAAGGAATAAAAAAAGTTCAAGAAAATGTGATATGTAATCTTTGAGGAGATGAAGAGAGAGGGAGAGGTAGAGGGGGGAGTGTGTTTGTCTGAGTGGGTGGTGTGGGGTAGTGATGGATAGAATCAGGATGCAGCAGATAGGATCTTACTATTCGAGATTACTCTGCAATAGGCTCTGTGCATAACTATACTGTAGTTCCTTTTTCCAAAAGGTGGCAAAACATTTCCTGTTTTGGGTCACTTTCCCATAGCTTCATTTGATTGGCTCAGCAGCAAATTTGAATCGGAATCACGTGACACCTTCAGATGCATTTCCGGTTAAAATCTGCTGCTGAGCCAATTAAATGAAGCTATGGGAAACTGTTTATGCCACCTTCTGGAAAGGGGAACTAGTACAGTTATACTCAGAATCTTAGCGTCTCAACCATCTCGCCTTTGACAGGTGTGATAAGAAAAGTGGAGGGAAAAAATAAAAACAGGTGTCAGAGAGAAAGACGCCAGCCGTGCGTAAGAAGCAAGTTTGCTCATGTTTGTGTGACTGTGAGTAAGTGCACGTGTGTGTGTGTGTGTGTGTGTGTGTGAACAGCATGTGCCAGACCAAAAGGCGCAATGTCTTCACGGCCCAGACATGAGCAGGTGCATTGTCTGAATCCCATATCTTACCCCCCCCCCCCCTCCTCCTTTGTCTCTGCTACAGACAACATGGTGGATCAAACCAAGGTGGAGTCCAGCGAGGCCAAGGCCACAGAACTGGAGAAGAAGGTGAACTTTTAGACACACACACACACACACACACACACACACACACACAGCATATATACAGTACAGACACACACTGTAAATCCTAAGTGTTCATTTAACTTAAAAAATGGAACCAAATGGAACCCTGTCAGAGAGTTACAAATAGTTAAATCAAAACTGGATTTGACCAAGTGCATGGTACATATGCAGACATCAGTCAGACAGCAGTAGTGTGCAGCTGTAACATATTTCACACAAAGCACAAATTAAATCTCCTCTACATACAGTATATCGTTGCTGTCGGGCAGAAACCTCTCATCTCGATATTTTTACTTTGTATGTTTTTTCATAAATTAATGCCCTACCTCGTCATACTATAGTGTCACACAAAAGTAGCAAAAAAAAGCAAATCTTCAAGCTCAAAGGTTGTAGCTAGTTTTGAATCTGAATTCTGAAAAGTAACTGTTTTGGACATATGAGGTTTCCACCGGACAGCAACGATATGGAAAAAAACAAGGAAATGATGTACTGTAAGTGCTAACTTATCCATGCGTATGCACGCACGCACGCTCACACACACACATACACATACACATACACATACACATACACATACACACACACACATACACACACACACACACACACACTGATACTCAGCGGAACCCTAATGAGATTCTATTCGGCTAGTCTCTTCACCTGACAAGCGGCGACAAATGAGAAAGAAGAGATGAGAGGAACGGAGGCGAACACGTACACACACACACACACACATCTGACAGGCACCCGACAGAGAGATGCTCTCTAAGGCTGGCAACAGACAGACGGACACACACACAAACACACACACACACACACACACACACACATATGCGCACATGCTCACGGAGGGGGTAAATGCCTTGATTGTGGGGGGGCGCTACCCCGGTGTTTCTGTCCTATTATAGGAGTGACAGGATAATTGCAAAGAGGAAGCACAAACTAGTCCCCGCCACATGCACGCGCAGGCATACATCCATACACATGGCAACATGTGCACTGACCCCCCCCACACACACACACACACACACACACACACACACACACACACACACACACACACACACACACACACACACACACACACACACACACACACACACACACACACACACAAACACTCTCTCTCTCTCCCACACACACACACACACACACACACACACACACACACACACACATGCACACGCACACGCACACAAACACTTAGAATCAGATGTGCCCCATAGTGCTATAGTTGGGTATGATGGGGTAATTGCACCCAGTCCCTCTGGCAGGGATTAGGGATGAGGCTGTCAGGAAGCTGACAGTGAGAGGAAGGAATACACTGTCTGCAAATTAAACAGCTTTGTGTGTGTGCGTGTGTTTGTGTGCACGCATGTGAGTATTTGGAGTTTGTTACAAATCCTCGAAAGTTGATGAATGTGAGAGAAATAATAAGTCTCAAGTTTTATTTATTTATTTGTTTCAGTTTCTTAAAAAACAAAAGGGCAAGGCGTGCATTATAAGTGGAGTGGGAAGAGAAGTGAGATTATTTTAAGTACGGCGTGGGAGCCCGAGACATTAATTGGCCTTCAATTGCGCTGTAAAGTATACAATGAAATTGAACGCTCCATGCTGCAGGAAATAGCTTCTACAGGTCTTTGAGATATGGAAATTGCCTCAGCTGCCAGAAGGAAACTACACACGCACACACACACACACGCACGCACACACACACACACACGCACACGCACACGCACACGCACACACACACATTCTTTGGAGAACAGAGGTAAAATGTTAGCTGTTGGATTGAATATGCAAATTATCATCCCTCAAATGAATGATTAATGAATGGTTTGACCTTTTGCAGCCTCTTGGCCAAACTTTGCCTACAGTCATTTGGCCACTCCAGAGTTTTCAATATGAATTAGTGCTGCTCCATTATGGCAAAAAATCTGAATCACAATTATTTTGGTTAATATTGAGATCCCAATTATTTAACAATATTAGTTATTGGCTTTGGAAACCGCATGCATTTATTGAGCCTTTTAACAATAACTGTCTTGATAGAATCGCCTGGCATAACGAGACCAATCAAATGGTTTCACTACAGTAATTAACTTTAGTGGCATAAACAACTTGTCAGGCCACCTACAACCCCCCCCCCCCCACACACACACACACACACACACACACACAGCGGTCTCCTTTAGATATTTCATACATACGCATGCACAAACACACACCCACATAGACACGTCTCCCATACATATGCGAGACCCAGCCCCTTTCTTCATTAAAAACAACCACTAGATGAGGGTCTCAATATACTTTTGATGACTGTTTGAACAATATTGAAATATAAATATGAATTGCGTCATAAGCAAAGTGTGGGCACAGCTAGAGAAGCTTGATTTGTTGTCCACCCACTCGCTCTAAATATAGCTGATGCTTCGCTACTTCAAAAATATACTTCGAAAATGTACTTCTTCCTTTCCATGTTGTAATCATAATCACTGTATTTTAGGAACGGGTGCAAAGTAGCGTGTGAATCTCAATCAATAAAAAGTGTTTGGAGTCGGGATGACAAATGCCTAATCACTTTTTCTTGTTCACTCACATTGCCATATGTCAGGAAAGTGTATGAGTGAGTCTGGGCTTTTGTGGAGGGGAGACAAGGCACTACTGTAACGGAAAGGAGTGCACTGGATTTATAACAAGACAAATTTTTTTTGCAATTCTGGGAAATTGCAAAGTGTGGTTGCGCCGACGCCAGTCGCGGCCGCCGGGACGCAAGGAATATGACGGAAGAAATACCGTCTGAGGCCGTGCAACGTGCGATCTGAATCCGGTGTCGATCGGATTCCTGCGTTTGTGATGCGTGGTGTTTTGATTTTAAGAAATAAGCCCCTCCCACGAATGTAAAGGGACAATTGTATAGTCACCTCACCTCCCTCCTGAGATCACTTGCAAGGGCCAATTGTATAGTCACCTCCCTCCTGAGATCACTTGCATTTCATTGGGAGAGGATTGATTCTCCCCAAAATCATGTTTTGGGACAAAATATGTGGGAGAAGGAGCTAAAAGTGTGTTTTGAAGAAAATTCTAAATGGCGGAAAATCTATCCAGACGCAAATGGGCGTGGCCTATATGGGGAGTTGCGTCATGACTCAAGGAATCCAGTTTTGTTATTCTACGACCTACAGTTCAAGAGTTATAGGCCAAAAGGGCTGTTATAGCGCCACTATGAGGCCGACTAGTGTAATTATTTTTCTAATAATTTAACAATGGACTATGAACCTCTCCTCCAAGTCTTGTAACTGTAGCCCTTATGGTTTCCGAGAGAAAAATACTTAAGTGGGAGTCTTTGCATGTCCCCATTATAAGTCAATGGGCAAAAAATTATTCACTAATAAATTAATATCTATCTATTAATATAATCAATTAAACTATACAACGTATCTCTTAGCAAATCACTTAGCCATCGATTCCCGATGAAACCGGTCAATTTGACATATGGCACGAGTGTGTGCCGCAAAAAGTGTGGGAGGAGTAGCGCAGAATGAAACAGAGAGCGAAACAGAATGCAGCAAAATAAAGTAAATTATCTTGTTTTCATAATTTTGGAAGCCAAAATTGTAATTGAAAATAAAATGTGATTAATCATCCAACCCCTAACACTGCATTTATATTTTCAAGCCCTTCCACAACTGTTCACCTCATTCTCCACTGCCAAAAACACTCATTTCATATCACCAACACCCTGGCAACACCAGAGAAAGCTGCGCAAGGTGGAACCCTGCTTCACTTGTCAACGAATGGGTTTAGCTGTGCTGTGGCTTAAAGCCAGTGCCTCCACAGTCTTTAGAACTGGGCCAAATGTGGTTGGACGGCACCTCAGTTTCACAATCTAGTCAGACCGAGCAAAACGCTGGCATCAGACTCCGATACAAGGCAGCATCCATGTTTTGATTTATTTTGTTTCACAAAACAACTGACTGAAAGAACAACAAGACCGCTATCAGCTGCCTGTGGTTTATTCCACTGTTCCTCTCCTCAAACTAATCAGTCGTTTCAGATGTGTGAGATGCACTCCAAAAAAACAACTGTTCTCCTAATGAACAGATGTACAGACTAAGCCATACCTCGGTTATCCCAGTAAGGCTGAACACAGCCAATGTAGATAAGGTAATAATTTAAACAGGATTGATGTTGAGCCGAAAATGTTACCGTCGACCTCTAATGAGTGCAAGTTGGATTCCTGCGTATATGTAGAGGGACTATGCTGGTTTTGGCATGTATGCGTGTCAGTTTACAGTAGCTATCATACATGTGTTTTCCTTGGTGTTCAAGTGAGTGTGAGTCGGGAGAGTATGTTTCTTTGTCTGACATGTACTGATGCATATCTGATTGCAGGAACCTCTGTGATCTGTTTTCACTATGCTACTGCCTAACTATTTCTGTATGTCTGTATTTATTGTGTGTGCACGTGTGTGTGTGTGTGTGTGTGTGTGTGTGTGTGTGTGTGTATGTGTATTTGTGTGCATATGTATGCATCAGCTGGATGCAGAGCTGACGTCGCGCCACGAGCTGCAGGTGGAGTTGAAGAAGCTGGAGGGAGACTATGAGCAGCGTCTGCTGGAGCTCAGCCAGGAGAAGGAACAGCTGGTCTCTACCAAGCAGGACACAGACAGAGAGAACAAGGGACTGCAGCAACAGCTTAGCACACTGAATGAGCAGGTACACCACACACACACACACACACACACACACACACACACACACACACACACACACACACACACACACACACACACACTGATGGAGGTCACTACAGCTTCAGTGGCCATTCAATGAACAAAGAATACAAATAAACCGACAATGCAGATACAATACACTACTGTTGATCAGCTTAGGTCACAGGTGCAACAGGAAGGAGATGTCATGGGAATTGGATTCAATGCAAGGCAGTAGAAACCATACTATTGCTATAATACCACAGTTTAATTATTAATATGTGTTATTACAAAAGAAGAAGAAAAAAAAGAGAAAGTACTTTACAGCACACTACAGTAGCTGTTGCTAGGTTACAGGAAAGTTAAATAAGGTGGATGCTTTTGGAGTGCTGTTATTGGAAGAAATTAATGTTCATTGACAATGTGAAGGCAGATGTAACTGGTTTAGTGCAAAATAATAAATGCCTTGGGACAACAGTCAAGATTCCTTTCAGATGACTTAGTAAGACTAATGTAACAATGCAGGAAACAACTCCACACATGCTGATGCTCAACGCCCATTTAAGCACGCATATCCAACACTGAGCCATGGCCAAGAAAAAAAGAAAGTGTGTGTGTGTGTGTGTGTGTGTGTGTGTGTGTGTGTGTGTGTGTGTGTGTGTGTGTGTGTGTGTGTGTGTGTGTGTGTGTGTGTGTGTGTGTGTGTGTGTGTGTGTGTGTGTGTGTGTGTGTGTTTATATATATATATATGTATGGAGAGATTGGAAAGGATAGGAGGGATCAAGCAGTGCAGAAAGAAAGAAGGATTGAAGGTTCTTCTCTTCTGGGCAGGTGACACACAGATTCAGTACTTTGAGGCAATACAGCCCCCAGCAGGTGGGGAAGTGTGTACTTTTGGTTCGTTGGACGGGATCTAAAAACAAGTGACTTTGAGTTAGCAGGCCAGGATGCACCTTTTGCTCAGTGCACCATGGGATGTCCCCTAGGTTATAGAAAAGTTATAAGAGGAAGAGAATTTAGAGTTTGCAGGAAGGGGGGGTTGAGAAGAATGGAAGGAGAAAAGAGGAAGAGACAGGGAGTATGTAGCTGTCAGAGCCCCTGCTGCCATACCAGCTGGACTCTGCCTAACAGTGACACTCGGTAAACACATGCATGCACGTACGCCACATGACCCACAACAGTCTGCCTGGATCTGGTGTGCATGCGTGCGTGTCAGTTACAGTTGAACACAGATCGCCAGGCAGGCCAGATACAAACTGGCTGATGCTAGCAGAATCATTTCTTCTGTACGCACAAGCACACACACACACGCGCGCGTGCACACTCACACACACTCACACAAACAAACACACACACACACGTCCAACATCCTCAACATTAAACAGCCAACCATCAAAGAGGCTTCTCATCCTGCGATGCCTCTCTGTATTTGCGTCTGAGGCACTGCCCAGCGTAGATTTCTTCATATGTAGAGATCTCTCACTGTCCCTCCGTGTGATGCCACTCCAAGCACTTCATCCTTTGCCTTCATAAGACAGCCAGCCTTTGAGCCCCCCCCCCACCCCACCACCATGTCTGTCACTATCCGTCCCTCCGAGTCACAAGACACAGCGGCAGACGTGCACAGATGCATGCAACCACCAGCAGATGCACTTGTGTACCTGACACTGTATGCACAAACTCACAAAGCACATCTTCTGAACTGTACAGACGACTGGCACATGTGTTTTCTCGTCAAACAATTGACAAGTGTCTGTGTACTTCTGCGCACAAACCCATTACTTTTCCTATTTATACTTTTACCTACACACAATTAAAATGCACACGCTCATACTATTCCTTCTCTTATGGCGTAGTATAGACCCATGTCACATCGGCCATTTTGACTGATAAACACAGCTAAAGATAAATAACATTCATTATTTATTTATTTAGGTGTTTGTGTTTAGGTGTTTTTGGTATAAATCTGTGCCTTTTTTTGCAAACTGTTAATAAAGTATTCAATCAATCAAGTGTGCGCCTGTACCGTTGACTTCATGCTGACACAAAATAATTCCTCAGTCAAACGCAATTACAAGTAACAGTAATACTTTCAACTGTGTTTACCTGTCAAAATGTGAAAAGGGTCCATTGGTCACTCAACTAACTCTAAACACATAGGGAGTTTTCTCTGGATTCTCTGTCACCTCACTGATATAAATATAGAACGTCAGCCCCTTTCTTCCAATTTAGACATTCGTCCCATCTTTCCAAACTTTTTTCCACCCTTTAAAATCCCGTGTGGGCTAGATATTCCTCTGCCGATGATGTAACTCTCATTTCTCTCTCCCAATTTGCCATGCTCTATCATCTCTCTTTTCCTCTTTTCTCTCCCTCTGTGGTCTTCTCTATCTCTCTCCAGATTGATAAGCTGTCTAAAGACCTGGAAGAGGCCAAGACCAGAGTTGTCACGGTTACCGTTCCTGTGCCAACCCCTGGGGCGCCCCCTCCTGCTCATCCTTTCCCTGGCCAAACGGGTGTGCCTCCTCCGCCTCCCCCACCGCCCCCACCTCCCCTACCAGGCCAAGTGGGGATCCCACCTCCCCCGCCACCACCACCACCACCACCACCCTTACCTGGGCATGCTTTTGGCATCCCACCCCCTCCACCCCCTCCGCCTCTACCCGGCCAGGCGGGTGTCCCTCCTCCCCCTCCGCCACCTCCGCCCTTGCCAGGCATGCCGGGACCACCACCTCCTCCTCCTCCTCCTCCCCTCCCTGGCATGCCAGGGCCCCCACCCCCTCCGCCCTTACCCGGAATGGCCGGAATGGGACCGCCACCACCACCACCACCACCTCCTGGGGGTCCCGGCCTTCCACCGCCTCCTCCACCCATGATGGGTGTCTGGACAGCCCCTGCTCCCCCGCCACTCCCATTCGGTCTGGAGGCTAAGAAGGAGTACAAGCCTGAGGTGCAGCTGAAGAGAGCCAACTGGAGCAAGGTGAGTGGACCAGAGCGTGTAACAGTGCCACCATAACATATGGCCTCTCTCCCAGTGTTGATTTTGACAGCAAATTTTGATTTAGTTTTAGTCATAGTCTTTTGAATAAAATTCCATTTAGTTTTAGTCTAGTTTTAGTTGACTAAATACCATAAGATTATATTCGACTAAATCTACAGTTGATTTAGTCGACTAAAATGTATCGAGGCCCGCCAAACCCTTGGTTGCCCTTGGTTGCATGCTGAAAATAGCCGATCTATACAAGCTCACAACGTGTCGCGCTGCGACGCTTTGTGAGCTTGTAGATCTGCTATGTTCAGAGCGCAACAGCCGAGTGCAACCAAGCATAAGATGACTTGCCTTAGTTCTACTGGATCTCTTCTCCACTAGTCCCTCCATAACATTTTCATCTAGTTTTTATTTGTTGACGAAATTGTCAATATATGTAGTCTTAATTTATTACGTCATCGTAGCTTAGTTTTTATTCAGAATCAGAATCAGAATCAGGTTTATTGTCACATCACAGGTTTACAAGGTAAAAAAGTGGGTGAAATTCGTTTTTTGTACATCGTTCCCATCGCAACGTTAATTTCCATAGAAAGAAGAGGGGGGGGGAGAAGAAGAGGGGTGGGGGGCAAGTGGGAAGGAGATCAAAGCAAGAGAACAACAGAAGGCCAGACAAGTTATCTACATATTTACAAAGTACCTGAGATAATAAAAAACTAAGGTGCCTGAGCACCTTATTTTTTTTAATTTAGTTTTCGTCAGTGAAAAAAGGTAGTCGACGATTAGTTTTTTGTCATACTGTAGTTTCAGTCGACGAAATCAACACTGCTCTCTCCGTTATACATTGTGGTCATAACAGCGTTTGTCTGAACAGTATGTATGTTTGTTGCCGCGTGCATTTAAAAAACATTGTATTGTGATTTATTAGGCTTCATTTACTGCACACAACACATAAGTCACAGGTGGCCAAAAGACCAGATCATTAATGTTTTCATGCTACCAAGGTTCAAGGTTCTTCTTTATAATTTATTATTACTTATTATTTCTTGAGTTCATTGCACGTTTAATTTAAATAACATGTTTATATGTGAATAACAAAACGTTATTAATTATGTATTGTATCTGTATGTGTTAAAATATTCTAAGCGGCATTTCTCTCACCAGTGTGAAGGCAGCACAATACACAAGTATGTGTGTGTATATATATATATATATATATATATATATATATATATATATATATATATATATATATATATATATATATATATATATATATATATATATATATATATATATATATATATACACTATATAGTATCAGGCGAATATCGTTCCAAAGCTCAGCCTCCCAAAATATATTTCATGCCCTAGTGCATTTATCTCTAGTGGGAATATGGTGTGAGTTGGATCATTTATCATTTATAAGTGAAATTTCACATAGTCTAATGGGGAGTGTGCATGACGCTCCACTGTGTGCTATAGCCAAGGGTATATCCATGTTAGTGTGTGTGGGTGACACTACAGTAAGTATGGTGTGTTAACGGTGAGATTGTGTGTGTGTGTGTATCTCATGACTATGTGCATGATGCTTCTCCTCTTTCTCTCATCTGTGATGGTTAAAACATCAAAACGGCCCTGTCCCTCTTTAGCCTGAAGCTACTGTTTAATGGCTTCACTCGACTTCTTGAGCATTCAGTCTCTCTCTCCCTCTCTGACGAGGATGTCACAGAAATTGTTTTTTAATAAGCCTGCTTCTTTTAACTGGGCTGCTCAAAGATAATTAAATTGCGGCAAGAAAGGACAGCGTTCTTTTGTAATTTAAATTAACATTTCCCCCCCCTCGCTCTCACCCTCCTTTCGCTCTCTCACACTTTCTCGGTCCTTCACCCCCCCCCACACACACACACACACACACACACGCACGCACATACACACTCCCTGAGGCTGCGTCCATAATGAAAGGCATCATATCTGTGAACTTACTACCCCCTCTCTCTCCCTCTCTCTCGTTGTCTTTCTTGCTGTGTTCACGCTGTCTTTTTGTTAGGAAGAAGAAACACACACACACACACACACACACACACACACACACACACACACACACACACACACACACACACACACGTCACACACACACACACACACACACACAAAGTTAATTGCAAGTTGTGACTGGAATGAAAAGAGAGAGAGAGAGAAGAAAGAGTGGGTGGTGGGTCAGGGGGTGAAGCAAGGAGGAAGACGGAGGGAGGGAGGTTACTGATGAAGACGAGGCTATCTCTGTCTGAATCACACAAAACTAAACTTTGTGTTATCCATCCTCCTCTCTGACACTGTACCTTTTTCCCCTCTCCTTCCATTCCTCTCCTCTTCCATTCCACCGTCCCTTCTTCCATTCCACCATCCATCCGTCCCTTCTTCTATTCCTCCTTTCCTTCCTCCCTTCTTCCATTCCTCCATTCCTCCATCCATCCTTCCCTCCTTCCATTCCTCCATCCTTCCCTTCTTCTATCCCTCCATCTGTCCTTCCTGACTCTCCTTTGTCACACTTGGCCACTCCCTTTTGTTCTTTCCATTCATTTGCTCTCTCTCTCTCTCTCTCTCTCTCTCTCTCTCTCTCTCTCTCTCTCAGAAGATTCACAGACAATAATATATATTACATTTACATACAGGTATTAATGCACAGGTAACACATATGTAGTTTATATTATACTGTTGCAGAACAGTAATATACTACAACACAGCACAATTCGGCGGCAGAGTCATATTTAGCTGTCAGAGGAGCTGTTGTCATTTCACCCCAGAGAACTGCCATTTTCTACTCTGGGGTTAACTTTGGGAAGTTTGTTATTTTCTTGTCTCTTACTGAAGAGAACTTCTCAAAGTGGAGGAGGATGTGCATATTTGTCTCTATAAGCCCTGTGGATTAGTGACCACCTACACGCTTCTCTACGGCAGCCATGCAGTCTGTATCTTAGTTTATTCTGCCCGTTTTTTATATTATTTTGATTATTATTGTCTCCACCAGGCCGAAAGGCATGGCGAGAGAGTATGTTTTACCCTCCGTCCGTCCGTCCGTCCGTCCGTCCGTGTGTCCTGTCTGTGTGTTACCAGCTAATCTCTGGCACCGTTGGCCCGGTCGCTGCGAAACTGTGCACACACACTCCCTGGATGCCAATTCAGAACCTCTGCCTCAAATATTTCACATGGGCCTTTTATAGCGCCACCTGGAGGCCGTGCAAAACCCATTTTTTTACATTACTCCTACAGATTTTATCCAAACGTCATGCAAATCGGTACACAGTATCTCTATAGTCATGTGATCAACACGGATCTGTCCGATTTCCCATATTCCATCCTCATTGGCTAAGGTTCGCTTCCAAAATTTGCAGGATTGATCCGTTTTGAACAAAATGCCTCAAATCATGAACACATTCCCACTAGGCCAAGGAAGAAATGCCACCCTTTTTCACATTGGCCTGTTATAGCGCCACCAGCAGGTCTAATTTAGCTAAACACATTTTTGGAACAAAATGCCTCAAATCATGAATGCAGTGTCTGATTGCCATGAACGACCTAAGAATAAATGGCACCCTTTTCACATTGGCCTGTTATAGCGCCACCAGGAGGCCCAATAACCTACCTGACCTGGCGGAGACCTGTGCTCCGAGGAGCACTTTTTCTAGTTTCATAATCACATTCACCTGGGAGCCTACAAAACTGGAGTATGTGAAAATGTAAAATATTTACAGATACATTTTCATGGACAGGCTGGGGAGATGTTGCTTTGTCAGCGCGATACACATGGATGAGATCACGTACCTCACCTGCATCTCTTCCTTGTGTCTTATCTCCTAGTTAACGACGCAAGGGAGAGATGTGAGGTTGAGATGAAAAGACATGAATCGATTTGTCAAATGAGACGTCCTTGCTCAGTGAAGTGTCATTTTGAAGTGACGTCAGGTCAGTTACTTATGAGGTGTTACACAGCTGGATCGCCTGTCACTGGCCTTGTAACAAATAGTTCTGTATTACAGTATGTTGACTTTACAGTTTGTACAGTGTACAGACATAGTCAGCAATGTAGTTTTAGTTTTAAAAAGCAGAAGTCTGACCGGCATTACGGTCAGAACATAAACAACAGTCTCTACTGTAGCATTTTGTCCGTGTCATAACTAGAAAGCTACAACAAACGCTACCACGTGACAATTAATGAATGGAGAGAGAGAATACACACTTTGTAATTTCTGGCAAGTCTGTGGCGACAGACAGTGGGTCTGTCCCCAGAAATGACATTTTGTCTGAGACAAATGATAGATTCAAGGTTCAACTTTATTGTCAACAATACCAATTACTCGTAAAAGGAGTGTGAAATTCATTGTGCGCTAAAAACCAACACAGCAGCTACAGTCTCAAGAATACCACGTTAAAGACTCAGTGTCAAAAGTGATCTATGTTAAAAACTAAGGTGCTTAAATGTATAAACATTATATTAAGATATAAACTACCTAAAAGTGCAAAATAGCTTAAGTGCAAACTGCATTGTCATATAGACCGGGCCATGTAGACTTCAGTGTGTGTTCATAAGTCTGATGGTGGAAAGAAGAAAGTATGATGTCATGGGATCGGTAAACGCTTAGTTTGGGGGCCAATGGAGATGGCACAGCACTTTCTGTCTTAATGGCTCTGGGTGCCCATGTGCTGTAGCATACCAAGTGCACAAACACACAAAACATATGCCTCTTGGGTTATATGGATGTAGGATTGGGACACTTTCGCTTTCTAATGTATCAGACCTCTGACAGCGATGTTCGTCAAACCGTGTAGTCTAAAGCATCACCCTTTTGTTCTGGCTATTAATCAGTTTATACTCTCTTTCTGTGTCTTCTTCTCTTTCTCTCCTCTCTTTCTCTCCTTTCCAATTACATCCTCTCACTCTTTCAATCTTTTTCTCTCCTCCCTCCCTCTCAGATTGGACCAGAGGATCTAAAGGAGAAGAGTTTTTGGGTCGGCGTCAAAGAGGAGAAATTTGAAAACAACGAGCTCTTTGCCAAACTGACCCTTGCCTTCTCCTCGCAAACCAAGAGTGAGTGAGTGTGTATGCGTAGAGGTGTGTGCAAGTGTGTGTGCGCAAGCCGTGCATACATGCTTGTATGCCACTCATGCCTGCATTTACCTCTCAATTTCTCCATTCCATATTACAATATTATGATATTAACAATTTTTCTCTTTCTGCCTTTATGCCACTTCCACTCGTCTTCCTCCACCAGCCACCAAAGGTAAGAGTGACACACAGGCACATGCATTATTTCTTTGTTTTTCTTCCCACACTCTTCTCTCTCCCTCTCTGTCCCATGTGAACAACAGACTGAGCCCTTACGTTATTCACCAAAACACTGTCCAAACACCGATGCACACACACATTAACACATGGGAGTTAACACACCTGCTCTCCTGAGAGAGAGAGAGAGAGGTGTGAATGGACAAAGGGTGGTAGTGGAGGATATAGTCTGACTTATACTTAATCAATCTACAAGCTCACAAGGTGTTGCGGCACAACGCGTTGTGACCTTGTAGATCGGCTGTGTGACAAAATACGCCATGAAGTCTAACTCGGGCTTAAGCACCAGGGCACTGATGTACTTTGAATAGCCACCTGCTGTCCTGGCATGACACACTAACACACACATAGACACACACCTGTCCACCCCTATCACCTTGTCCCGGTGTCATTGAGCCTTCTGCTCGGCTACTCCATATTCATATCATAGCCAGGACACCAGGACTCAGACACACACACACACACACACACACACACACACACACACACACACACACACACACACACACACACACACACACACACGTGCATGTGTCATGTTATTCCAACTGACCTTCAGTTGAGATGCAATCTCCATACACACATATATTCTTGCACACTTCATCTGACATGTCATAGACGACTACACAAACGCACACACACACACACACACACACACACACACACACACACACACACACACACACACACACACACACACACACACACACACACACACACACACACACACACACACGCACACACAGGTTCACATGGACTGCTGCTGCTAGCTGTCGACGTCAATGAAATGTCAAGGCTTGCAGCGTTCCCATCTGCATTCACCTATATAGTGGCCACTCAGCCTGTCTGTCTGTCAGAACCACATCTGCACCCCCCACCTGCATTTTGATTGCATGAGACAGCCTCCTGTCCTATTTGATGGCCGATAACCTTTTCTGAGAACTGACTGTAACCATTCTCTGGCCTTTTCATAGCCTCACGCCTGTGTGTGTGTGTGTGTGTGTGTGTGTGTGTGTGTGTGCGTAATATGTGTGTCTAATTGGAGCATACTGTACTCAGTCTACTGTATACTTTGTCAAAGTGTGTGTGTTGAATGTGTCAAAGTTTTGGAAGATTTCACTGAGCTGTTTTGTATATGGTCTCATTTGTGTCACAAGTGTTGGAAGTTTCTGCGTGTGAGTGTGTGTGTGTGTGTGTCCAATGCAATAATCAGCAACCAGCCATGGATATGCAGATTGACCCCTCACCTCTCATCCCTCCACTACACACACACACACACACACACACACTACATTGCTCAAGGCTCGGTTATACTCCTTCTGACCTCTTCATCACTCCTCCATCCATCACTTATTATCCTCCACCTCCTCCCATCCCTCGTTACCAGGCAGAAGCAAACCTCCGCCACAGTGAGCTGCCTCCGACCTCTCTAACCCTTCTCCTCCCACTCAAATTCCTCTCCCTCATCCATCCCTTCCTCCATCCCCCCACGCTGGCCAACAGCACAGCAAGGGTCACATGCATGCACACACACACACACACACACACACACACACACACACACACACACACACACACACACACACACACACACACACACACACACACACACACACACACACACACACACACACACACACACAGGGTGGCGTGCCTAGGGCAGGTTCAGAGGTGTTGACCTTTGATGGTCGGTGGCAGAACAGAGCTCTGTTGGATGTAGATGTACCTTCAGGCTGCTGATGACCCCACTGGACCCCATCTCACACATTCCCTCTCTACTCTTGTATTCTGTTTTTTGCTCGTGCTCATTTCTCTCTCTGGTTAATGTCTCGAGTCAAGTTTATTAGTTTAGTTCAGCCTTTTCATCACACCTTTTCTCTTTTCTCACTGTGAACACTCTCAGCTGGCGCTCACTACATCCCTGGAACAAATTGGCATGTGTGCTAAATGAAGAATTCTCTGGGTTCATGTGGGAAGATGTTCCATTTCTGCAACTGTGTGCTTAAGACACAAACAGCAGGAGTGGCCATATAAAAACTCAAGTAGACCTTTCACTAAGCCCCGCCCCCCAATAGCGATCGTCCAATTCATACAGAACATAATTAATGAGAAAATGTATACTATAATATCACTATAGCATAGTGAAACAGTGCTGCTAGGAGACATGAGTCTTTCAATGGCGCTGCATGTACCCCCAGGTTTGTCCCACCTACATTATTTAACCCTTTACTGGTTGTATCAGTTGATCATCAAAAATATATATCTTGACTACTTTTTGCTCAGTTGTAGTAAAATGCAGTAGTCGTGAATGCCCTAATATACTCTGTGTGTGTGTGTGTGTGTGTGTGTGTATGTATGTATGTATACACACACTCTCTCACACACACACACACACACACACACACACACACACACACACACACACACACACACACACACACACACACACACACACACTCTGCTTGGTACACTGTGACTTTCATTGAAGTTATTAGATGGTTGTTTTCAAAGACAAAGAGGACAGTTGATGCAGGCCAGGATGTCATTGTCGATTAGGCAGGTGGGCGTTAATATGCTGCCAAGGTAGCAGAACTGCTGGACAACCTTGAGGTGTGTACCTTTGATGCTCAATTCCGGCAGTAATTGTATTAGCTCTTAGATTATTAAATGATTTAGTGTTATTTATTTATTTATTTGTTTATTTTTGTAGAGCATGCATGCCACCTGCTCTCTCTGGCTTCTGCAATTCTGTCTCTCTCTCTCTCTCTCTCACTCACACACACACACACACACACACACACACACACACACACACACACACACACACACACACACACACACACACACACACACACACACATGACTGATTACAATACCCTGCCACCCAAAAACTCGTCATGGTACCATTTATATGGTATATTTATTTATTTGGGTTTTTGACTTCCACGTTGTATCCCTGCTACCTGCTCATTGCCTCTGGCCTGAGTGCTCTTAATACCCATTTTCTGTCCCTTCTAATGAGTCACATGTCTGACATCAGAGCACACACTGTGTGACCTAGACAGTGTTTCTTTTTTAATTGCAGTCATGGAGTTATCGTGGGAGGATAAGGTCAGGGCTTCACTTGTTAGGCCATGTGTCCACCAGCGACCCGGAAAAAAGCAACAACCACTTTATAGCACAGAGGGCCGACCGGTCCTCAAGTTAACACATTCACATCAAGTGTGAAGTTGCTCCATATATGCTTCACTCCTATTGGCTGGCGGAGCTCTGAAGTAACATTGATGAGCACTGTTCAGACGATGTTGAAATTGTTTCAACTTCAGAACAGGTCGTGCTAGGCGCTAAAAAGAGGTCAGGTCCCTATTTTGGGCTATGAGCGCTGAGAAGTGCTACATTTCCATTGGAAGTGAATGACAAAACTTATTTTACAGGTCTCCCTTGGGAACATAGCCTTGATATTATTTCCACGGCCCTGGAAAGTAGAGACGCAAAGTATATTTAGCATTTTAATATAGAAATGCATGCTTATTGAAGTGAGCTTTTGAATGTGATTGAAGCCTCACTGACAGACCAAGGTATTGCATGCTGCACACATTATAGTCAGTAGATCTATATTCTACATCCAGTTATTTCTTCAGACAAATTACAACACAGAGTTATTTTGTTGGTTGGCTCGCGGTTACATTATATCCACTATCCTTCCATCTCTCTTGTCTGTTTCCCAGCCTGTTTGTTTTCATTGGGGTTTATTTTTTCCTTCTATTTATACGCAAGGTCTGTCATGGTTAAGATGTTTTTCTTGACTGTCAGTTTGTTTTTATGCTAGCCTGGTTATATTTCCTTTGCTTGAATGCCAGTTTGTGAAGCATACAGCTTATCCCTGCATTCTCACTGCCACATAATGTGTCTTTGAACCACTGGTGTCCATTTCCTTCTCTTTAATATTCGTATTTTGCTCTCGTTCTTTTGCTGTGCCGCTCGCTCTCTGTCTCATGTGATAACTGTGTGTGTATGTATGTTTTCTGTTCCGGATCTGTATTTTTGTGTCTTGTGCCAACCAGGCCATGTGTTTTAATGGCAGGGGTCTTTTGAAGTCTGAACTGCAGATAGCCCAATTAGCAAGAGAATGAGAGGGAGCGAGAGAGTGAAACGGAGGAAGAGAAATACAAAAAAAAGAGAGTGAGAGATGAGCAGAGAGAAAGACTGGGCTGTGGAGAGCGGTGGTGATTAATTCGGTTAGGGAGAGAAAAGGGAAAAAAAGGTCCAGGAGCGTATATGATTATTAATCCTCATAATGGGAAGATCATTTTCATATCCCAACTGTCCTGCCTTCACCCCTCCTTCTCTTCCTCTCTTTCTCTTCCTGTCTGTCTTCTCGTACTGTTTACTACTGTTATTAGGCGACCTCAATTCTTTCCTCAGCCACAGATGAACAAGGAAGTCGCTCAGTGGACGCCTCCACTGAGTATAGTTATAAAAATAACCCCAATTCTCTCACTCACACACACACACACACACACACACACACACACACACACACACACACACACACACACACACACACACACACACACACACACTTCCCATCTGCTACTGTTAAGTTTGAACTTGTACAGTTTTATTGTGCATACTGTTTACGTGTGTTCACTCAGTATGTATCCATTGAGTGTCTGTGTTCACTGAGTGTACATTTTTAGAGGGAGTGTGTGTGTGTGATCTCACCCGCATTAACAAACCAATTATAATGAGACTTTTGATCTCCCTATGTTGTGAAGAAATCAATTTCCTCCCCAGCAGGGAGGTGCGTTGGTGTATGTGTTTGTGTCGCTGCACAAGTGTGTCTGCTCTCTATTAGTTCTCTTTTTCTCTCAATGTTCTAGCTGGGCATTGATGCAGATACGTACGTGTGTGTGTGTTTATGTCTGTGCCTTTTCTTATTGGCCCATCAGTAAAAGGCAGAGATGATAAATGACCAAGGGGAACAATACCTACTGTACACAATGTACAGCAACACTTTTGCTTAATAATGAAAGGAGCGCTTCACCCATTTTCAACGTTATCTTCATATAATTGCTCACTATAAGACGGCATAATTTCTGTCTACTCACTCTGCGTCTCATTGGTGGGATATGGACAGTTCAGAAACCTGCCTAACAATGACATCATCGATGGAGATTCCAAGCTATAATAGAAAGTACAGCCTACATTTTTAGCCCACTATTTTTTTTACCCATTTCTCACCTAGGCTTGTAATCCTGGGCGCTACTCTCCCTCTGCCAACCTGGAGAGAGCCCCGAACTGAGCTCATGCTTCCTTCAATGCATGAGGAGTAAGCAGGCCGCTTCTTATCACCTGACAGGGGGGAGTTTCCCCGGTAGGACGTAGCGCGTGGAAGGAACACGTTATTCCAACCAGTTCCGTTCCCCTCCATCAAAAGTATCAATAAACATAATATTGCGTCATTCAAGTGTATCGATTATTTAGAACATTGTAGACTTGTTTAACGTACCCAAAGTGGATTGAATTAAGGACAAAAGGACAGCAGCTCCCATGAGAACATTTTGGTCGTGTACTGCAGTGGTTCTCAAACTTTTTCATGCCAAGGACCCCTAAATTAAATTATATTACGGCTTTGTCGGGCGTAATTTTCTAATTTTTTGTCAAGATTCTTTGAACAGACCAGCTCTACAAGCTCACGTGTCGCATTGCACATTGTGAGCTTGTACATTCAGATTGGCTATTTTCAAATAGCCGATGTGTATAGGGTTATAGTGGTTAAACTGATTTTGATGCTACAACTTCTAGTAAAGCAAAACAAAATTAGCTGTAGAAACCCCCTCGAGGACCCCTGAGGGTCCCCGGACCCCACTTTGAGAACCACTGGTGTACTCTATGCTATAGGTCTCGTTGAATGAGACAGGATGCCTCGCCACACTTCCCTCCGACTCCTCCAGAGCCCCTTTAACCAATGTCCCGTCCCCCACTGGGGGTGACGGCCAAGAAACAATAGTTTATTGTCCTCTCGTATGTGTATGTACAAGCATGTTTGCTTGTGTGTGGTGGGTGGGTGAGTGTGTATGTCTGTGTGTGTGTGTAAAGCAGAATTTAAAATGACATATGGGAGTGTGTGGGAGTAGAGCTACAGTACATTACCCCCAGAGACTGTTTAGTGCAACACCAATAAAGCAACCAGACGACTAGATGAGGAGCTGGTCCTCTTAATTAAGGCAGTCTTTGTTACATGTGTGTGTGTGCATGTGCTTGTGTGTGCATGTGTTTGTTAGCATGGGATAGTTCTAAATTAGTATTGACTTTGAAAATGGCTTATTTGTAATTTGTCGCATGCATGCATGTACAGTATGTGTGTATGCACTTGTGTGAGTGTGTGCGCGCCTGCCTGTGTAATCCGCATAGCAGCAGGCCTTGTTAATAAATCATGCAATGTTCAGTCTGAGAGAGAGAGAGAAAGAGAGAGGCAGATTAATGCAAGGGCCACTAATGCTGGAGAAAAGAATAGAAAGAAACACTTCTCTACTTTATACTTTCTTTCACTTTAATTCATTTTCATTCTTTGTTTCTTACCACAGAAATTTCTCCTGTAAGTTATCAAATCCCCAATTTCTCTCCCCTCTTGTGCCTTTCTGCTCCCAACAAAATTATAGGGCTGGATTTGGTGGATTACTGTGTGAGTGTGAGACTACCTGACTTCATTAGTGTGTGTGTGTGTGTGTGTGTGTGTGTGTGTGTGTGTGTGTGTGTGTGTGTGTGTGTGTGTGTGTGTGTGTGTGTGTGTGTGTGTGTGTGTGTGTGTGTGTGTGTGTCCGCGCACACATGTGATTGTGTAGGCCTCTAGCCCGAAAGACTTACTGTGGTAAAGTTCTTGCTCATGTGAGGTAGGAAGGCTTTTTGCACAGTTTAGCTTTTCAAAGTGAAAGATTTGACGTTTATGAGTTGCTCGTTTGTTGTGCTCTCTCCATTGATGTGAATGCCGCATGTATGCGTCTGTGCGTGTGTTTGCACGTGCGAGCGCTAAAGCGTAGCCTCCTAACTGTGCCTGCTAAGCCCCTACATTAGCGGTGCATTAGGCTGGCTTAGTGTGTTGTGAGCATGGCGTCATCCAGCCTCCTCTCTAAAGTTGAGAGAATGCTGCTCATTCATGGGTCCTTATCAGGTCCAAACACATCTGCATGAGCTGCTGTCGGCTGACGCTGCCAAGCGCAACAGCTTATTTCACATGCACAAGCTCAGCACAGACGTATGTGTAGGCGCACACTCATACAGTACATAAGTACCCCAAATGCGTGCGCTTTTGTCCCTCTCTTTCTTCCTACATTCCATCCATCCATCCATCCTTCTATCCATCCTTCTCTCTCTCCTCTCTATTTTACATGTAAATGAACTATGCTGTGTGTGCTTTAATCTCCCTGCCGCCTTCTTCGGTGCCAGAGATTATCCGTTTTGTTTTTTTAACGGACCGGGCCAGATCCCAGCTCCGCTCCGCTCAGCTCCGCTACCACTCCGCCAGCCAGCAGCCCCATTACCATGTAAATGTTCCTGTAGCAACATCACAGTATGTGTGTGTGCGCACTCTGTACACGCCTTGTGCGTTTAATTGGAGGATTGGCCGATATGGGTGCAAAGCTGGTTACAGATGCTACATACCACAGTGTTTGTGGCTCTTGAGTAGGGCCAAGTGGAAACAGAAGGAAGAAGATGGCAACGGAAGCAGGGGTGTGTGTGTGTGTGTGTGTGTGTGTGTGTGTGTGTGTGTGCGCGCGCATAGATGTTTTCAACATTCCATTGTTGTTGGAAGATGTGTGAAAATATCCTGGCAGCTGTTTACACCACTGGCAAATTTAAAACAATATAAATTGTAATAATGGGAAAAAGGAAAAAAAAACTCATACAGTCGTTTTCTACCAAGGAAGTTCACAATGGTTGGAATATTTGGCTTACTGTGTGTATAGACCAAGAAATGTGGATAAGAAAGCAAATGAGCAAGCTGCCGTCGACACCCACTAGATCGAAGAGTCGGTTGGTGCAAGATTGGATGGGCCAAAGGGAGGGGGAGCTCTCATTTTTGTTTCACTCTCACTCAATTGATTTTTTTTTTCCATTAATATTTTTATTAGAAGTTAGGCACAAAATCAGTTCACATCTGCATGACTGCACATATCTAGCTTATTTAGGTACACATGAAGTGACAACTTTCCATCATCAACACAGGATCGTTTGTCTTGCTTATTTATTTGAAAACAAATAATATGAAAGCAAAGTCCAAATAGAAAGAGAGAAATAGAAAAGGAAGTAGAGAAGGAAAGGAGAAGAGAGAGAGGGGGGGGGGCTCAATCATTCAGTGAGTAGGGATTAGATGGAGTTAAACAATGTCAAGAAAGGATCCCATTTCTTTTGGAATGTAGTTAGATTACATCTGATAGAACATCTTATCCTTTCTAATTTTAAAAAGGACTTTGATTAAAGAATACTTTTACATGCATGACTCTTTATGTCACTTGAATGCAAGGCAGGCATGTCGACGGCGAGAACTTGAGGCTCACCCAAGCGTGCCAGCAGGCAAGCCATGCCCGCACTGAGCAGCTGATGCCCGCGCCCGCTGAGCGGCTGCACTCGTCATCGAGTGCACTGTCCGAGCTGGCAAGCCGTGGGGACTATAGAATATGTTATCATCTGTTTTCGAAATTGAACATATGCAGGACATTGAGTGAAGCAAAACGAGCACACCCACCCCCCCCCCATCTCCGAGACGACCAGACTGTGCCTCCCTCCTATTCTCATGTGGTCTTATGTCATCAATTCCAGTGACCGAGGTTAGATATCATCCAACTTAGAACTGTCAATCTTTCTCTATAATCTCAATTGAATTTGAATTATTTTGTAAATTTGAATATATTCCAGTATATTTACTCTTTAACACATTCCCTGCCAGAGGTTTTTTTTTATTTTACTTCCCCCAGTGCCAGTGTTTAAATTTTTTTTACACAGGAGCCGAGATACAGGATTTTAAAGTAATAAGTTAACCAAGGAGTGAATGGAGCTAGAAATCTTTGGATCGTGACAAAAAAAAAAAAAAAACACTTTTTTTTTTTGGCAGTAAACGGGTGTATTTTTCATCAACGGTTATACTCGTGATTGGCAGGTAAAGTGTTAAGTGCCAGAGTGTATACATAAAAAAACTCCACTGCCAGCTATTTTGCGATTTTCTTACCTTTTTAAGTAGTCACAGAATATTTATCTCCAGTATGATCGATCCCCTGATGGTTGCTAATCACTGAGGGTTTGACTGTGCTTCCGCAAAAAAAAAAATGTCATTGCGACCTCCCATTAGCTTGTTATGCACCGTAAAAAATAGCATGTTTCGGGAAATAAATATACATTTAAAAAAAACTACACAGGAGCCGAGATACAGGATTTTTAGTCATAAATTAACCAGGAAGTGAATGGAGCAGTAAATCTTCGGATTGCGTTATCTCTGGTTCTGTGTTAAAAAACTAAAAAGAAAAAAAAAAAAACGTCCAAACTCGTCGTTGGCAGGCAATGAGTTAATGCTCAAATCTAGACCATTCTGTACGACCCCCAGCCTTCATGACTCACCAATCTAACAACATGCACACTTTTATTTACAAAAACCTTTGTCCAAAACTCATGCTAATTGGTACACATTATGTGCAGTCATGTGATCAAGATTTATCAGTAAGATTTTCCACTTCCAAACCCTTTGTAGGCAAACCGGCTTGGCGGAGACCTCAGAGGAGTGCACTTTTTCAGTTTGCATTTGTATCCACTTTTCCTGGTCTGCTTAGAAATGTATACATAAGCCAGGAAATGTTCAAGTTGGCGTGCCACAGGCCTATTTCCTGTTATAATATTACTGTATTTACTACTTTTATAGTATATACTTTCTTCCAAGAACTGCATTTAAGTGTGTTTAACAGCTGTATTTCTATGGACAAACTCATTAGAAATACTGTCACTGCCCCACTGACAGTCTCACCGCATTTATCTCCCTACCCTTCTGTCTCCTTTGCCAAATGTAAATAGCAGTCTTTGTAAATACTTCACCTATTAGTAAAAGCTTCTGGTATATTGTAACTAAGACATTAGCTGCAACACATAGCTTTATTTTTTTTACATTTTTACATAGATTACCATGAAATTCCACATTCTCTTGACTACTTTCACAATTCCTGGTTGTTGAGTTGTATTCAAATCACATCGAGAACAACATGCAAATTATTTTTGAGCAATCTGATTCAATATTAAGTCACTCAATACTAAGGGAGGTACATGGTCCTGATGCGTCAGGACATTTTGACACATTTAACATAACATTTTGCACCCACTGCTCTTGTCTTTCTATTTCTGCTTACAGTGACATCACTGTGCTCCTTTTAACTCCCCCACTGTTTTGTTTTTTTCCGTTCATTGTGTGCACATCCTTTGAGTGTCAGGAAGTGTTGCAGAGGACAAGGTTTGCTTGTCTTTTTTCTTTTATTTTGATACCAGAGGAGGAAAGCGGTGAGCGGTTTGGGTGGAGAGAGAGAGAGAGAGAGAGAGAGCCCGGGGTGGGGTGGGGGGGTAGTACCAAGGCCATATCTATGTTTAGAAAGCATATTAATCAAGAAAGAATGAAAGAAGGAATGGAGTGGAAAAGAAAGAGGTGCACCCAGTAAGAGGTGCAGATTGATTGGGTTTGCCTGCATGCCTCGCTCCACGGCACCACTAGCAAGTTACTCCCCCTGTTTATATTTCACAGTATTAGCTACCGCTCCCTGAGGGAGATGACACACACACACACACACACACACACACACACACACACACACACACACACACACACACACACACACCCTCAGTAATACACCCATACCTTCACACGCAGCACCCTCAGCCCAGACTTTGATGGCACCGATAGCATGCAAAGTATTAAAAAATATACACACACACACACACAAAACTCTACACGAAGCAGCAAAGAGAAGCATCTTCAAAGACTGAGATGACAAGATAGCAGCATTAACCCCCATCTCCTGTCCTCCTCCAGTCCTCTCTCTCTCTTCTCCTGTCTCTCCTGCCTTTCTGTCCTCTCCCCTCTCCTCTTATCACAGCTGGCTTATAAAAGAGCTCTATGGGAGAGACAAGTGCGGGGGTGGGGGGGGGGGGGTGGTAGAACCAAGGAAATGCGAGAAGCTAAGGGGAAAGAAATGAAGATAAGGCTGCAAGCTCGCCTTAAATGGAGAGCGGGAATGATAGAGGAATTTAGAAATATCTTCTTAAGTCTCAAGCCGTTATCTAGCAAGTAGTTGTTCCACAGTTGCCTAGTGAAATGGCGGCAGGGCGGCTGGTGAGTTATTAGGCTGCTATTAGACTATCAGCACCATTATTCTGAGGGTTCAGACCCTCTCTCCAGGGCTTTCCCTGCAACCTACTTCCACAAAGTCAGACAGCTGCACATATTAAAGCCATCAATTACACCTTTTAATAGGCGATGTTCGCACACTTGCGGCCTTCTTAGAGTACGTGTTATCTTGTTCTAATACTGCTCAACTGCTATGAGGGTGTACGCACTTGCTTGTGTGTGTGTCGTGGCTGTCTAGAATGTAATACATGGCGTGTTGGGTGTCCTATCTATAGTGCTATTTATGTGCGTGTGTAATTGTGATTTGAGCGTGTGTGTGTATTTGTGATTTGTGCGTGTGTTTGTGTGATTTAGCTGTCCAGCTGTGGTGGCCGTTGTGTGGCCCCTGGCGATGAAGGGCTACATGGCTGCACATGTGGCCCAGTGGCATTTACACCAGACACCAGTGGTATTTAGTGGCCTCGGTGGGTGAGGCCACGCTCCATTTTCTGACCTTAATTTGTAACCTTTCAGGATGTCTCTGTGCGTGCGTTTGTGCGTGTTGACATTTGGTGTTTTGTTACGCTCACAGGTAGAGCGATGATGTCTACGAATGATGCTGTGTACAATATAGGATTTGTATACTAATTGGTTTATGTGTGTGTACGACCACATGCCTCTTTGTGTGTGTGTGTGTGTGTGTGTGTGTGTGTGTGTGTGTGTGTGTGTGTGTGTGTGTGTGTGTGTGTGTGTGTGTGTGTGTGTGTGTGTGTGTGTGTGTGCGCATGCATGCGTGCTGTTGCCCCCGCTCTGTTCCACAGTATCTGTGTGAGTCGTGTTCTTCAGGACGGGAGTTCTGCTTCACCCTGCAGGCACCTTAATTTTTCACTATGCTGAATGCCACTCCACTAGCCATATAACTCTATCGCTACCTCTCTCCCTTCCACTCATCCTCTCTCTCTCTCTCTCTCTCCCCCCCTCCCTCCTCCCCTCCCTCCTAATCAAAGCGAGGAGCTCTCTAGATTAGCACTCGGGAAAACGTCCCTAAAGACATTCCTTCATTTTGTCCATTTCCAGGTACTCACTCGATCTCTCTTTCTTTCTCTCCCTAATTCATGCCTCCACCACCGCACCGTCCTCCCCCGCTTTGAATTTTTAACCTCCCCACTGAATAAGAGATGTAGTCGTCCTCATGGGGAAGAGGGGGCAGAGGTGTGTGTGTGTGTGTGGGAGGTTGTCCCTAAGCATGCCTTCACATTTTATCCCCCTAAAAACTCTTCTCTGTTGAATAATGCATGGCCATCCTTCGCTCCCCACCCTCCCTTCATCTCTCCCTTCATCTCCCTCTCATCTGTTTTCCCCAAGCGCTCATCACTCCACCCGGCAGATTAACTGGCAGGGTGAACCTGAGACTGACAGGGGACGGCTGAAGATGGGTTACAACAAAAAAAAGACATACCGAGGCAGTTGGGGCCACTACTGTACTTAGTGGTTTTCAGTGGCAAATTAGATCATGGGTCTAAAGTTAAAGGTGTTCATTGTCGATGCTGGGGTCCCTTTCTGACCCGTCAGAAGAGTTTTTCCATCACAAGGCCTGAAAATTAGGTTTCACTGAGACGTAACGCTACAGACCAATATGTGCACACGTCCATGTTGTTTTTTCACTTTTACCCAAGCATGTTGTCAAAAGCCTGCGCTTTGCGCAATAGGGATTTAAAGCTGGACAAGGCCTGAATCCAAACACCCAAAATTGTAACCCAGAAGGCTGACCAGAGACCCATAATCTCCCCACTGTAGAATAACTTTGTCACTAGGAACTAAAGGCAGGCAGTAGGGAAATCAGAAAAATCCCTAGTTCAGCCTGAATCTGTCACATCTATCCAGTTCACACTGGAGAAGTACAGATCCAAGGCCTAGTTGTAACAAAAGAACTGCCCCTTTGCAGCTCTGTGTTCTTAAACAAGGAGTGATAGAAACCCTCGACCATATGAACAAGGTACACGGTAAATAACAGTGTATTTAACAGGTGGCATGTGGCAGGGTTATGTTTCTTAGGAGAGTTTAACAGATGAGGTGTGTGTGTGTGTGTCAGTGATGTAAAGTTCTCTCTGGGAGTTGTTTGGCTCTGCTTTCCAAAACTATTATTTGTGTTTTGTTGCTTTTTTGTTTTCTTCTTTTAAAGTTTTTAGAAATTGATTCTCTGTGATCTATATTCTTTTATACCCTCTCACTGCCAGTCTTTTGTTCCGTATAACATCAGAAAATACTGAAAGCTGAAAGCTTCAATGCTCCACAAGCACTGGACCATGGAACCATCAGACGAAAAGGCAGAGAGAGAGAGATGATCATCATCCTTGAGATGGGGAGATGAAGGCCGATCAGGATGGGGGTTGAGTAGACGAGAAGACGGATGGCATTGACTGTAGACAGAGACGGGGAGAGAGAGCTGGGCAGAATGAATGAGGCTAACGTAGCAGGGTAACAACAGGCAGAGTGATCTGTGTGTGACGCAGGAAAATAGAGAGGCCGGAGAATGAAGGCGTGACAAATAAGACGGGTGGTGAAGTAGAGATGATGGAGAGATCCAGGGTAATGGAGAACAAGAAAGGGGTAAAGTGTAATGGGGAGAAAGTTGCAGTGTGATGAGAGACGCTGAGGTGGGAATATAAAAGAGGGATCAAAGAATGAGATGAAGGAAGTGAAACGGTGAGAGAACAAGACAGGTAAAGTGAAGTGAGGAGAAACTTCAGAAAGTGCAGAGCAGTTGGAGAGCAACCAGAGATGCTGAGACAGGAATATAAAGGAGGGATGAAAGAATGAAGGAGAATGCAATGAAGGGAGAAAGCAAGGCCAGATGTATAGATAGCTAAGTTATAGAATAATGTGTTAGTTGGTGTGACAGCACTGCAGGAGAGATGACCTGTTGTTTGACTACTAACCAGTACTGTCAGTGAGGGTGAAGGGGGACAGACAGGAACCTCTCTGCCTGTTTATTCCATCTCTCCACCTCTGTTTCTCAGTCTCTCTCTCTCTCTCTCTGTCTCCCACACCAAGTCTTATAATTTCTCTGTCCGACGCAGTCTCAGTGCCTGGTCCTCTCAGCAGGCCCCACCTAAACCTCGCTCACTCTCCATAACATCTGTTATGCGTTGCTATTTTTCTCTCCTATTTCTTCCTTAGCTTCTTTCTCTCCCCCCGTTGTTTCCCCCTCGCCTCTCTCCAAATAGGCCATCTATGGTACGTAACTGCTTGCAGTTAGCGGTCAGTCAGCACACGTACGTACACAGACACACTTGGCTGCTTTGGGTGTCCTTAGGGATGGACTAGTTAATACTGCATAGCACTTAGATGCAGCAACAAGACCTATGTTGCTGTGCTGAAGGCGCTGAAAGCAGGAAAGCATGCTAATTCCTTCTAACTCGCTCCATCTATCCCTCTGTGACCCAACCCCAATTCTGCCTGTCTGTTGATTAAAAAAATAGAGCATTTACCATAGAAGGCACATCACACTATGTATTGTAGCACAACTCTACACTACTATGTGGGTAATAGCCTTTGAATATATCCTATTTAAGCCAAAAGGCACAGTGACACACTGTACTTGTGTTATTTTGGGGTTCAGCCATTCATTCCATAATTTGATGCCAAACATAGCAAGAAGGCAGTGGCTCAGGAGTTCAGAGCGGTCGCTTGGGAATCGTAAGGTTCCCAGTTCGATCCCTGGCTCCCCTGGTGTTTGTGTCGAAGTTTCCTTCAGCGAGACACTTTAATACTAACTGCTCCCCATGAGCCTTGCATGGTTTCCTCTGCCGTCAGTGTGTGAATGTCTGTGTGAATGTAATGCACATTGTTATAGCGCGTTGGACAAAGGCGCTATATAAATGATATAAACTAGACCATACCCGGTGAAGGGCGCAGGCGAAAGTAGTTGCAAACTTGGGGTTATTGCAGAATTCACTCAGAGAGTGGGCGGGGTCTATGGTGTGGAAGCAGGCTAGCTCACTGGCAGAGCGTGACAGACGTTGGTGTTGCCATGTTGGCCTATTGTAAGCGGTTTAGGGGCAATATTGGTGGTAGTGTGTTTTGGCGTTGGTTGTGAAAGTGCAGGTGGGTGTGGGGACGCGTTGTGAGCTTGTAGATCGGCTGTTTTCCAAGAGGCAAGGTATATGTGTGAAGGCGCTTCGTTTGGCCTTGTTTTCATAGACCTTGCTGCTTGTTGCTCGCGCGAAACCTGGCAACGTTATCTCCCATTGTTTGACACATAAACGCTAATAAGAAGCTGAGATTTGATGAAATTGATAAACGGGCTTCGCAGTTAACACATTGACTGCCAGAATTATTTCAGATTTTTAGCTGTAGCCTGCCAGAGATTTTTCATTGAAAAAAAAAGTACTCAGGAGCCGAGATACAGAATTTTTAAGTTTTAAGTTAACAAGGAAGTGGATAGGAGTCTAAATCTTCGAACAATCATATCTCCTCGGTCTTTGGGTCAAATTAAAAAAAAAAAACTATTTTTTTTAAAAAATAGAACGCAGATCTGCGTTCTTGGCAGCCAACGTATTTATTAAAAATAGAACGCAGATCTGCGTTTTTGGCAGCCAATGTGTTAAGTTCAGATGGTAATGGCCAATGGCTGTGTGCAAAATCAGAGCAATTGCTCCAGCCACTGAGGAGAACCGGGCAGCTTCACCATGACACGACTACACGACTACAGAGGTTTGTCAAATTATAGGAGGATTATAGGAGGATAAAGGCAATATGCCAAAAGAGGCCGTTGTTTACCGTGGATTCCTACTAGGAGCAGAGGGATTCCGATCCTGTTTGCTTTTGTAAAATCTCGGTAAACCACGGCCTCACGTAGCTTATTGCTTTTCTAAAACGGTTACCAAATATGGCAACATTGAAATCAATTACATATCCAAATTAAAGCGTTTTTTTTTATAACAATTTAACTACAATAATTTAACAGTTTTTTGAAAAAACGTATGTTGCTATAATCAGTGGTTCTCAAACTTTTTCATGTCAAGGGCCCCCAAGATGAGGGCCCCCAAGATGGCCGCAGACGCCCATCTCAAAATATGTTGATTTAAAAAAAGAAAATCTGATCTACAAGTTCATATGAGCTTGTATATCTGCTATTTTTAATGGCCAAAGTATAAGCTAAAGTATAAGATAATGGTTAAAGTGGTTACACAGATGCGTTCCCGGTTTTAACACATTGACCGCCGGGCCCGTAGTTCTACGGGCCGTTAAATCCAACGGTTAAGCGCCGATCCCGTAGCCTACGGGCTGTGGTGCTTTTTCCTTTTTTTCGAAATTTTTTTTTTTTTCAATTTTCTAGGGGGACCATTTTCAGTGTAACACCACCCGATGTCGACCGGAAGTGCGATCCCGTTTTTTGTTTCCCGTCTGCCTCCATTCTAAGTCGTACACAAAAAGCCCTGTAAAAGCCCCTGTAAACATGTAGTTTTTCATCCTCGCATTTCCCATGTTAACTTAAACGGTCAGAACTCAAACATGGCGGCTCCGTTTGACACGTGGTTTGGACTGGTACACGCAGGGAGATGTCGCCGATGTAAACAGACCGTGTACGGCTCAATCTTAAGGATTTTAACAAGATCTATGGCGACGTGAAAAAAACAAAAAACAACAATAAAACGTTGGCACTGGTGAGTACATTATGAGATTAACCTCTGGCGGTCAATGTGTTAATGGGTTAAAGTGAAACCTTTTCATTTGTAAAACCTCGCACATACACAGGATGAAAAAGAGCTCTTCCTTGCCATATGACAAACCATATTGTGAACGGTAATACTTGTATACATGGAAAGGCATGGTGAAAATATATAAATAAATATAAATAAGGCATTAGCTCAGTGATACTGATACATGCAGACCTAGATGTGTGTTTATCAAGTATTTTATCACGGTACTCAGCCAATCAGAATGGACCAAGGACTGGAACTATGCGTTTTTGAAGCAAACGGCCGTAATATCTAATGTGGCTGTATGGTTTCAAAAACTCCATGATGCATACTGTACATTCCACCCAGCAGTCCTCTTTTACCTTCATCTGCTCTGCCAATATGAAAAATATGTTACACATTCATCGCCGTAAAACACAATACCACGCAAGTGAGTGGATTGCACACATCAATGTTTAAGTGACTTCCACTGTATAGACCACAGATGGTGGTCATTGTCATTCTGGAATATTAAACTACCCCCTCTTTGGAGGGTGATCACCCACTGTGTTTTATTTACCTTACTTTTTAAGTAGGTTGATAAATAATAAAATACACACATATATATATATATATATATATATATATATTACATACATCCATACACACACACACACACACACACACACACACACACACACACACACACACACACACACACACACACACACACACACACACACACACACACACACACACACACACACACACACACACACACACACACTCACTCACACCCCTGATGTGTTTTCTTTACACTGACAAGCACCTGGAAAGCAGTATTTCAGTGGCAGACTGCCATGTGGGAACTCTGTCCATCACAGGAACCGTATGGCAGTGTACTACCCAGGACAAGTGTGCGCGTCAGGGGAGTTGTGTGTCTGCTACTGTATGCGAGTAAAGATACCCCCCTCTTAAACAGTGTAAAGTAATGCTAGGAGTTCTCGCCACTCAACACAATAATTCATTATGCTCTACCAGACTGTGTGTGTCAGTCACTGGGGACATCGGTCTCTGTCAGCTTCGTTTCCCACAATCAAGTGACCGAGGACAGACTGGCCTTCTGAGGCTTGAGTTAAAGTGACAATACACGCACGCATGCACGTGCGCGCGCGTTGTGTTATCAGGCTGAAGGATGGAATCCCTACGTTGTCATGCTCCGTGCCATAATCCAGTTTACAAGGATTAATTAGGAATTAAGAAGTGTAATGTTATCGGTGCATGATCCGTTCTCTCTCTCTCTCTCTCTCTCTCTCTCTCACACACACACACACACACACACACACACACACACACACACACACACACACACACACACACACACACAATCCGCTCCAATAGAAGATATAGGCCAAGGATTAGCTAGAACTGCGCCAAGAAAATAGTTAACGATTTCTCTCTCACATTTTCTCATACTTTATTTCTTTCACTTATTATCCCTCTTGTGTTCTCTCTTTCTTTGTCTCTCTCTCTCTCTCTCACACTCTCTCTCTCTCTCTCTCTGTCTCCCACCTCGTTGTCTGCCTTAGTTATTATTATTCTCAGTTCTTTTTTTTTACCCCCTCCCACTCTTCCGTACTATCTTTACAAATCCTTACGTTGCTCTGTCTCCCTCCCTCCCTCGAACGTCGCAGGAACATCTCTTTTCATCCTCTTCTCCTCCTCTGTCGTCCTTTTATTACCCGCTCCATCCTCCTCTGCTCGCCATTATCCTGTCTTCTAAAGTCTTGTGTAGGCTTTCATTCAGCCTTTCATCCCGCTGAGCTTTGCCTGCCTTGTGAAAAGAAAGTGAGAGAGGGAGAGAGAGAAAGTGAAAGTGCGGAGAGCACGAGAGAGTGTTCTATAGCCTTCTGTTGCTGCCGCATGCTGCTGTACGGTTGAAGGTTGAGACGTAATGGCACCCCCCTTTTGGACGGCCATCTTGTCTGTCTGACCCTTAATGCTCTCATCTATTCCATTCTACTCTCTAATTCGCACAGAGGAGAACTGCTTCCATTACCTTGACCCCACCCTGACCCCTTTTCTAAAGCAGCTCTGCTTTCAGACCACATATCTGAGTGACTTCCTCCTTTCTCTCCTTGAGACGCTGCACAGTTTCTGCATCTGTCTACAAACAACTAACCCACCCATCCCTTTTGTGTGTGTGTGTGTGTGTGTGTGTGTGTGTGTGTCACCTTGACCTCACTGTCACTTACCTTTTTGCATTCAGTGCAGAGGAGACTTTGAAACATGGAGACCACTCTGTCCATTCATTTGAGGACAGACAGATTGATGAAACGGGATCGATGGATGGAGACTGAACAGAGACCGAGTGGAGAAAGGGAAAAAAATAAGAAAGGAGAGGAGACTGATGGGGTTGTTTATGTCTGCAAGTGTGTGTGTGTGTGTGTGTGTGTGTGTGTGTGTGTGTGTGTGTGTGTGTGTGTGTGTGTGTGTGTGTGTGTGTGTGTGTGTGTGTGTGTGTGTGTGTGTGCATGCTTGTTTGCTTGCTTGTCTGCCTGCCTGACAGATGCAGTGAGGTGTGTGTTGACTGTTCCCCAGGCAGACAGTAATGATATTGTTTTTATTAATGTCCGATTAAAGATTTAGTGTGTGGCTGCCAGCGGCTCTTAGTGCTTTTGCAACGGTGCGCCTCAACCTGTCTCCATTACGCATACACGGCACATAAACAACACTCGGCACTCACACAAAATACACGCACACAGCACACACAAGATATGGGTTATTTCTCTCTCTCTCTCCCTGTTTCTCTCATGAGAATACAGGCATTGTGTCTGAGTTGAAATCAAAACAAGCCACAGTAGCATGGTATTCTCACCACGTAACCACTTTAACCTCTTCTTTTTGTCTGTCGGTCGGCATACCTATATTAGTACAATTAAATAACGAATATTATTCAAATTTGTAATTGTGTATGTATATTGAAGTATGTTGGACACGACTACGTGGAGTTAAAGACGACTTGTTGGGGATGTGGGGATGACCATGGTACTCTTTTCCTTTCAGTACACACTTTATGGTGTGCTAGTCAATTTAAGACAGGACATAGACCAAGATATTCCTTACACAGCTGATCTGTTCTTGGGAACCCTTGCTAAGCAACCTCCCCACATCTTTTGCGATCTGGATTCACACAGCAATTATGAGTAGGAAGATCATTATTTAAGAGTGGAAAACTCCAGCTTATATGGTTCTCTCAGCTTGGAATTATAGCAGCTCTTGAGAAATTGATGTTCAGGATTATATAATCAGGTTGATAGATATAGTCTGAAATGGAACAAAAAAAAGCCTGTGAAACCTCTCACAAGGTAAAGCGCAATACATGGATTACGCCCAGGATTACTTAGACAATTTGCACTGGGTGAAAAAAATGGGGTTGCAAAATCGTGGGATAAAAATTCAAGTTAAAAAAATAAATAAGTAAAGTGTTGATCGTAACTGATGAATGCTTTTCAGTGTTATTATAGTTGATTTTGCTGTATCGCTTCAAATCTGTGTGTGTGTTTCTAACAAGGTCAGTAATGCCTCCAGGCCATTGGGCACCAAACTGCCAACAGCTTGCTGGTTGCTGTAACCCTATGTCACTGTATATACAACTCTGCATACACAAATGCACACAAAAAAAGCATCTTATCTGGCCTGTGTCTTCTTGACTTGCTTTATCAGCCCATCCTATCTCTCCTTATCCACTTTCCTAATCTGTCTGCTCCTCTATCAGACAGCCTCTATCCTCATATCTCACCACTCACCCTCTATTCTCTCCTCCACTCCCTTCATTCTTATCTCGTTTCCTCTCCTCGTACATCCAGCAGCTTTAGATTAGTTTCACGATCCTTCTCCAATTCTTCTCTCTCTCTCTCTCTCTCTCTCTCTCTCTCTCTCTCTCTCTCTCTCTCTTCCCCCCCCCCCCTCTCTCTCTCTCTTCCCCCCCCCCCCATCTCCCTGTCTTCTCAGTGGTGGCTTTAATGCATTATGAAAATGGACTCGGGCTATGAAAGCGAAACAGGACAAGTTTGGCTGTTTAATGTGACTTCTTTCACTACTCATCTGCCTCAGCTGCGG
>NC_137622.1:23536949-23569449 GCF_963280865.1 Gymnoscopelus braueri
CTTATTTTGGTAACCTCATCTAATGTCGCCATTAGGCCACAAATTCCAAGATATCTCAAAATGGAATGTGAAACTCTCTCATGGATGAACCCAAACCTTGCTAAACTTTTTTGTTCTCATTTTCAGCCACAATATCAAGAGTGTAAAGGCGGTTACACACCGGCGAATATGCGAATATACGCAAAATTCGAACTCGTTCCGAATAATTAAAAGACGCTTTTTTCGCTCCGCGAAACTGGTGTGGAAGCTTGCATTGACTTTATAAGGTTTTTAAAAAAAACGTATTATTCGCATGAAAAAGAAAAAAAAAAGTGTGTAAGGACCTTTAGGCTCTAAGGCCCCAGCCTTAGAGCAAAAGGTTTTTTCAGGTCAAGGACCCCTTAGCTGAGAGAGAAATGAAGCAGGGAACCCCCACTACATATAGTATTAAATTGTGTTGGAGATTAAACTTTTTCATAGGTTTCGTAGATAGTTTCATAGACATGTTTGACAGCACTATCATCAGTGTTGTGTAAATTAATGTTTTTGTTTATTTTACACACTTATCTTTTCTATTGTGTTAAATTCATGTTAACTCTTTGACTGCGGACGACGCGATAACGCGTCAATTGCTACTTTGTCCAGTTGGCCGTCGACGCGTTTGACGCGCTGGACGCGCGTTCATTGTTTAATCTCTGATCGCGCTATGCTGCTTAACACATTGACTGCCAATCACGTAGATCTACGCGAACCGCTTTAAAGCCGCCACGTGCCAATCGCGTAGATCTACGTGAAGTGAATTTCTTTTTATTTTTTTTATTTTTTAATGTATTTTTTTTCCAATTTCACCCAAAGACCAAGGAGATATGATTAGTTGAAGATCTAGACTCCTATCCACTTCCTTGTTAACTTAAACCGTCGTGTATCACATCGTAATTTTGGCCGATCAAAACAATCTGGGACTACGTCACATCCGTTTTCATGTTTTTCCTTGTCTAATCTCCCAAGAAGGGTGAGAGTGACCCAACGACCTGATCAAGCTGTCATGTGCTGCTCTCTAGTGGCGGATTTGTGCTATGCCTTTAAATTATGTGTCTTTTAATTATTTTCATGAAAAAAATATAAAAATAAAACACAAATTGCTGGCACTGGGGGAGTACTTTATGAAAATACTCTGGCAGTCAAAGAGTTAATGTGTATTTTCAGACATTTAACCACTTAAATACTTAGTAAACTTGATCTTTGGCTCTGTACTTGGTCTGCTCTTTTGTCCTTCTACTCCAAACTTCTTCCGAAAATAGCCGATCTACAAGCTCACAAAGCCTTGCGAGGCGTGGTAGATCGCTTGTAGATCTGCTATTTTCGGCTAATGTTCCCATCAGAATGGGGATGCTATAGGGTTGATGTGGTTAATAGAAAATAAATAACAAAACGTTTCTAACACACAAAGATTTGGCGGACCCCCTGTAGTAACTCTGAGGATCCCCTAGGGGTCCCGGACCCTGCTCTAAGGCAATGTCAGTCAGTTCAAACCGCTTTGGCCCACTTGGGTCCAAGGAGTAGCTCGGCCTGTAGGGGTGCTAGAGAGACTTATAGACACTTAGGCCTTTAGCTTCAGGGCAGTGAACTGGCGCTCTCAGCTGTCCTACTTCTATGCAAGGCGCTAATGAAATCCCGTCAGCATGGGATTTCAAAGTGTTGTGAGCCGAAACTTGTCATCATGAATGAGGCCTACCTTGTTAGTCCTTTAGTGCCAGATGTACCATTATTGTGCTGGCGATAAACACTAACGATTACTGCCCTCAATATAGAGGCCTCAGTCTTGTGTGTGGTGTTGTGTATGTGGTAGTTTTAGGTGTAGTGTATGCGGTAGCTTTAGGTGTAGTGTATGTGGCAGGTGTAGGTGTGTTTATTTATTCATTTTTATGTTGTGCATGGTAATGCCACAGGGTCATGTCACAGAGCCAATCAGCAGTGAATCCCTTCATATGGGCTCATTTAACTGAAGTTGACAGAGCTGATTGTGTTTGCACTTGAGCTTTAATGAACATGAGCCACACTACTTCAGAGAACAGCATCGCTGTTTTAAAATAGCCTCAGTCTTTTCTCCTCTTGTCTCTTTTCTTCTTCCATCCCTTCCTCTACCCCTCCTCATCTTCTCTCACTCGCTCTTTCACTCTGATGTTGCAGGGTGAGTGCGTGTGTGTGGCTGCTGGGTGATTATTCTGAACACAAGCAGTGTGTGTGTGACCGTGTGTGTGTGCGAGCGCGTGTGTGCGCACTTACTTGCGTCAGGGGTTTAATTGCGGTGTGCATGGAAACGAGTGTAATTAGCCGGCGCTCACTTCCCCGCCGGCCAGCTAACGACCAGCATCCCCTCCGCTCTCTCTCTCTCTCTCTCTCTCTCTCTCTCTCTCTCTCTCTCTCTCCCTCTCTGCCGCTCTGCCTCTCACTCTCTGACTGTCTCTCTCTCTCCCCCTATTCCCCCGCTTCTGTTCTCACGCCTGTCGCCACGACGACAAGCCTCACTTCTCCATTGTTTCCCGCTGCTTGAGAGAACAAAGGCGACTATTAGCTCCCAGAGAGAGGAGACGAGAGGCGGAAATGGAGGAGGGAGGGGGGGGGGGGGGGGTATTGCAGAGAGCTGAGTTTGAAAGAACCAGGGAGGCAGGACAGAGAGAGAGAGAGAGGAGATAGCACAAGTGAGGAAGAGTTGGGGAGAATTACAAAAAGGCTGGGAGGAGGGGGGCAGAGAAGGGAAAGAGAGGGAGAACACATGAACAAGAGTTTGAGAGAATTGTAGGAGGAGAGACAGAATGCAGGATGAGGAGGGCATCTCCGGGGAGAAGGAAAATCGTTTTTTTTTTCTTTTTTAAATTATTATCATTTTTCACTTGAGAAAAGTGAGATGGAACAAGTTCTTAATTTAATTCGAGGAAACACGTCTACCCCTCTTCTCTCCTCTCCAACACTTTCCTTCAATCTAACTATCTTTTTTACATGCCATCTCCCTCCCAACCACTCCACCCACCTTCCTTTCTTTCTCAGACCATTCCAGGCTGAACTGAAGTATAAGTGATCTGTGTGATGTGCGAGCATGCAGATGTACATGTATTATATGCCAACGCACCCTACTCGCCAGTATGCCCTTATAGCCAGTCTGCTGTTCGCGTGCGTGTGTGTGTGCGTGCGCGTGTGTGTGCCTGTTTAGTGTGTGAGGGTCATTAGTTGCGTGTGTAGGCGGGTAATGCGCTGTCTGCAACGCCGGCCGTCTGAATGTTAACAGATTGTAACGGGAGGGGAGAGAAAGCGAATTTGGTTTCCTGAGGAAAATAGAGCAAATTACACTTTTATAGCCCTCTGCCACCATCCCTCGGTCCTCCCATTACTCACTGGGCAGAGGGAGAAAGAGAGGGAGGTAAGGGGAAGAGAACAAGAGAACAAGTGATTGGGAAGATGTGCTCCGTGAGGAGCAGGGCTGCTGGTGCAATTGTGAAAGTGTGGGGAAATTGCATGGCCATGTTGCTAACTTCTGTTACATTTTGTCCTTCGTTTCTTTTTTCTTTTCTTACTGAGGGTGCTGATTCAGGCCTGTGTTTCCACTTTATACCACTGCAAGGCATTGAAGGCAATATAATCTTAGCCCCCGTAGATACTTTTTGGGGAAAAATAAATCTATTTTTTTCGTTTCCTCACATTTATAGAAACTTTTATAGGGCATTTTTAATGAGAGTCAACATTATTACGTCATTCCAGCTAACGGAATGTGGATGTTAAAGTTCTTAAGACATTCACCATTTTTATTGGTGATGTAATGGCACTGCAATACCAAAGCATTGTCTTGAGTATCAATTCATCACTCACTCTGAGCTTGCAGTAGAATTTGGTTAATTATGTGCATAACATTGACTCATGATCCAAATGAAATGTGTCTAATCCTAGCATTTCTTTGTTAATCTTGAGTCTGTGTACTCGACTTCTCTTCGCTTCAATTAGTAGTGAACTAGAAAGGGGCACTCCATGGAGTGCATATCTCCACCAGGCTGAGTTGCCTGCTGTCTAAGTTGTGGTTTTGTAGCTCTAAGGATCTGAGGAAGCTGTTTCGTTCTGTTACCGTCTTGAATCGAGAATCGTTTTGAATCGGAAGAGAATGGTTTTGAATCGGAAAAAAACGTTTTTGAATCGAGAATCGTTTGTTTTGAAAAAAATCGGAATCGTGACCCTAAGAATCGAATCGTGAGATAGCAGACGATTCACAGCCCTAATGCCAAATGATACCACTGGTAACTACTGATTGGCCAGAGACGCGTCCATGGCCATGCACTGTTCCAGCTCAATGCCATGGACGGACATGGATTTCAGCTCGCAAGTCGCAGGTGTTACAGCCACCTGTTTCATATTTGTACAATGGGTACATCTGTGAGGATGTCTCCTGTGTGTAGTCTAATCGCCAGTGTTAGAAATCTGTGAGATTACACTGCATTGTGTTTATCTGTGTTTGCTCTGAGAGTGTACTAATTTAGCCATGTGGTCCCTTTAGAGCATTAGGCTCTGTACAGGCATAGCCTTAGCCTAATAATCCTTGCAGTATTAGGGATATGAGATATATCTATGTTGTGCAACTGCATGGCCTTATCTTATTATTATTATTATATATTTTTTAAATTAAGAATCGAACTAGAAAGAGCGAAGGTTGAGGGGTCTCTTATGTCATACAGTAATTTTCATTCGCATGTGAATAGTTTTTAACATCTTATGAACACGTCATGTCATTCACTGTCAAAGTACCGGCTACATGACATGTTATTGGATGACATCACACAGGGTTTCTTAACCACTTGAACACAAGCGTCCCTATTCAGGGCATGTGATAAAAGACAAACATTTGGCTAAAATACCGGATCGACAAGCTTCTAGATCAGCTATTTTCAGCAGTGTGTTTTGGTGTGGAGGTTTCAGAGGTGGAAATGTGCGATAAGCAAGTTCCTCTCTCTCTTTTCCTTCTCTCCCCCTCTATCTCTTATTCTCTTTTCCCACCCTTCTATGTCTTTCTGTCTGTCTGGTTCTCTTGCTCTCTCTCTCCATCTCCCCCCCCCCCCCCCCACATGAAGTAATGAACCACTAAAGAGCAGAACCTCACTGAGAAACGTGTCTCTTATTCTCACCAGCAGCCATAGTGAAAGCAAGAGAGAGAGGTCGTGTTTGATTCAGGAATTAAAATCAGAGCTTTGTCTGAGTGAAACTGCAGTCGAGGTCGCCTCAAGGGCATCGTTTCCAGGCTGGGCTCAGACTGAGAATCCACCTGTCTGACCCTGCCGTCTCTCTTCACCCTCGGGCAGGGAGAAAGGGAATATCTCTCCTTCCTCTGTATGTTGCGTTTTAACATGAGAGAGATTGCATCCCCCAGTCCCTCCTTTCCTCATCCCTCCATATTCACACCTGTCTCATGATGCTATACTCCCCTCTGTCCCTTTTAAACTCACTTTCTCTTCCCCCCGTCTCTCTGTCTCCCTCCCCCATCAGCTGACATTTGCTGTCAGCCAGCCTTATTATTGTGTCCCTGCAGATTTTTGATTAGGATCCCTCTGTCTCCCTCCCCCCTCCCCCCTTAAATGCCCTTCCGCACAAACAATTCTGTCCGATTATGTTTTTTCTCCAGCAACTGTTTTTTCTTTCTCCTCCTCTGTTCTTTCTTGCCGCATTCAGTTCAGTATAATCCAATTCAGTCTATCTACCACCGTCCTGCCCTCTCTCTCTCTCTCTCTCTCTCTCTCTCTCTCTCTCTCTCTCTCTCTCTCTCTCTCTCTCTCTCTCTCTCTCTCCTCCCTCTCCCTCTCTCCCGCTCTCCCGCTCTCTCGCTCTCTCGCTCTCTCGCTCTCTCTCTCTCTGTCTCTCCCTCCACTCCTGTGTTTTTAAAGGTCAAGTCTACCTTTTCTTTCCTCACTCCCTCCGTCTCTTGCCCCCCCCTTTCACTTCCAACTTTCTACTGCAGTATCTTTCCCTCCCAAGGTCTCAGCAGCACTGCCTTTTAATTATACTCTGTGGGCCCTCTAGCCTGTCCCTGTAGACCCATACACACAGCACAATCACATGCGCAGGCATGCACACTCTCCTGCCCACACACACACATGCCCATAGAGGAGACATGAAAGCCCCAGTCCAACTGTGTTGAGATTTGTCGAAGGCTAAAGGTTAATTTCTACTCGCTTCCCGAAAATAAATGATTTTTAAGCAGTTTAACACGTTGTTAGCTTGAAAATCTGTTGTTCCCAGCAAGCAACACAGCCTAATTGACACAGCAGTAGCAATTAGGCTTTGAGCAGCTCTTTCACTTCCTCGTTCCAACTTCAACTTGAGTTGTTCAAACTTCACCTACACGGTTCCCACCCCCTTCTGCTCAACCTTATATGGTGTGTGTGTGTGTGTGTGTGTGTGTGTGTGTGTGTGTGTGTGTGTCCATGCTAAAGTCCAGTGAAAGCACTGGACTCGTCACGCTGGCGGACAGCATAGGAGACAGGAGAGTGGAGGGTTGTCATGGCGATAAGAATCCCTCGAGGGCCTTTTTTCCCCTCATTTACTCTCTCCCCAAGTCTGTCCTCACTCTCTCTCTCTCTCTGTGTTTTTTTTATCTGACTCTTTCTTTCTCTACCTCTGTGTCTGTATTTCTGTCCCTCTCTCTCTCTGTCTCTCTCTCTCTCCTTCCCTCCATCCTTCCGGTCCTCACCTCTTGTCCAGCCACCGAGGGAGGTAGAGGCAGATGAAGGAATGCTAATTTTATCGCCACAGCGACAGCGAGCGAGGGTGGAGAGAAAGAGAAAATGTCACTCGTCTGAGGAAATGAGATGGCCAAGGCTGTGTGTGTGTGTGTGTGTGTGTGTGCACGCGCGCGCCTGCGTGTGTGCGTGCGTGCTTGTGTCGGTTGGAGTGTGACAGTTGGAGTGACATTCTGGGTTTTTGTTTTGTTTTTTCCTCTCCGCTTTTGCCTTGCTCCCCCGTGGAGTAAATGATGTGCATGTATATATATAGGTGTGTGTTGTTGTGTGCGGGCTGCAAATGCTAATGTGTGTGTGTGTGTGTGTTTTAACCATCCAGTGCCAGAGCTATTTTCTATGCTGTCTCTGTTTTTCAAGTCAATCATCCGTCTCTCCCCCATCCTTTTTTCCTCTCTTTCTCTGGCGTCAGAAATGTAATCACGTTCGGGGGCCACAGTGTGTGGAGGGGGGGAGAGAGGGGCCGCAAAGGGAAGGAGAGAGAGGGGGGAAAGAGAGGAAGTTTGAAGTGAACGTGGAGAACAGGCAGAATAAGGCATTTGTATGTGTACCCAATTACCACTCCAGCCTGCCCAAAGTCACCTTCACCAGGAACGCACACACGCTCACTCTTAAAATAGATACTCCCCAGCTCGCCTCGCCGTGCGTGCGTGTGTGTGCGTGCGTGTGTGTGTGCATGGGCTTCTGTGGCAATGAGGTAGACTGAATAATAATACGCCATCCTCTCGTCCATCAGCTCTGGGCTTTATTACGTGTGCGTGTCTCCAAGTGTGATTGTGGCAGTATGTGTGTGCTCTGTGTCTGATTGCTGTAGCTGATTGAGTCCTCGCCCCCATAGGGTTCCTACCAGGGCCTCAGACTCTGATTGGATGCGTTGATGTGTGAGAGAAGAGAAAATTGCGTGTGTGTGTGTATGGACTATAAGCACAGTCCTCCCAATATGTCTATATTTCCCCACTTCCTTTGTTTATGTAAGTACAATGTATGTGTGTGTATACGCATATACGTATATGTGTGTGTCTGTGTGACCTCGTTAGCCACGGCCTCGTTCCGCCCTGCTTCTTAATTAAGAGACCGGAGGCCTCCCAGCACCGCCCGCTATCCCACAACCCACTGGGGCAGAAAGAGACACAGTTTAGAGATATGGAGAGAGAGAGAGATGGACAGAGATGTTTTAGACTGTGTGTGTGTGTGTGACAGAGAGAGGGAGGGAGAGAGAGAAATGGATGGTATGGAACCAAGGGATAGTGAGTGGTGGGGATAGAGGGAGTACTGCCAGTGAAGGGATGATCCTGGAGAACTGATGAGAGGTAGCAGGGAGGAGAGAGATGCACAGATATCCAGGGAGGTGAAGCAATGATGGACAGATATTCAGGGAGGTGAAGCATTGCTGGACAGATATCCAGAGAGGTGAAGCATTGACGGACAGATATCCAGAGAGGTGAAGCATTGACGGACAGATATCCAGAGAGGTGAAGCATTGACGGACAGATATCCAGGAGAGATGGGCAGATATCCAGAGAGCAGACATATAACAGATAAAAAAAACAGCCATAGCTATTTTCAGCGCATGAACGACAGGCTTAACTACATACATTGTTATGTTATGAGATTTACAAGGGGAAATTGAGGCGTTACAGCAGCATAATGTGATAAAAAATTAAGATACCGGTCAATACAAAAAATAGTACTCAACAGTACACAAGACACCAGCCTTACACATATACACTCATACCACAGACAACATCCGCACATGGACACCATCACACATGAGCAAAACTGACACAGAACCACATAGGGAGAGAGAGTTCTCATGCATTGTACAGTCTGATGGCAGTTGGCACAAAGGTCTGTACCGCTGCGTTTTCATCTGCGGTAGAGTGAGCCTCTGGCTGAAGGCGCTCCCCCTCTTCTGCAGCTCGCCATAGAGTGGATGGGAGGGGCTGTCCAGAATGGAGTTTAGTTTATTCCGCATCCTCCTCTCTGCAACTACCCTCATCTCTTGGCCAACAACAGAGCTGGCCTTCTTGATGATCTTATTGAGCTTATGCAGCTCCCAGGCCTTGATGCCATGCCACCTCCCCAGCATGCCACAGTGTAGAACAGGATGCTCGCTACTGCAGACTGATAGAACATCCTCATTAGCCTGCTGCACACATTAAAGGACTTAAGCCTCCTCAGGAGGTACAGCCTGCTCTGTCCCTTTGCTGTAGACAGCCTCGATGTTGTCTTTCCAGTATTAACATATTAACATATTTACATATTATGTTTTGCACAAAAAACGATTTGAAAAGAAAGGAATAATATAACAGCTTTGCTTTGTACAAAGATTACATTAATTTAAAATTGCACCTTTGGTTTGCGTGACTGCGTGCATAATGTTTTCTCAACAAAAGAAGCTTTTTTTGTTTTTGTTTATTAGAACAACATTTTCTTCCGAATAACACGCATTTTGTATTACAACGCCTTTTATTCAAGACAATGTTTCATTTCATGGAAGTGAGCAGCTGCTGATTTGAAATTGAATGTATCTTAAGTTTTAGCGTAGCTTGAGATCTGCATGAGTAGCGTAACCTTCTCCCTCAGACTGCTTCTGAATACAGTTTTGATCTGGTTTTTGAGCGAAAATGCCCACTCTGCTGGCACACTTGAATGACACCAGACACCTTCGCCCAGTCGGGTATGTTATATTTCAGGAAAGATGTTAAATTACTATAGGTCTTTATATTAAAGAACAAAGAGCATATCCAGGGAGATGGAGGGGAGATTTACAGATTTCTAGAGAGATGGAGGAGAGATTGACAGATATCCAGAGATATGTAGGGGAGACGGACAGATATCCAGAGAGGTGAGAGCAATGATGGATAGATAATCCAGGGAGGTGGATGAGAGATGGACAGACATTCAGAGGCATGGAGGAGAAATGTACAGATATCCAGGGAGATGGAGGAGATATAGACATTTATTCAGAGAAGTTCACGAGAGATGGACAGATAGGTGGAGGAGAGAGGACAGATATCCAGATACTGTAGGTGGAGGAGAGAGGACAGATATCCAGATACTCTAGGTGGAGGAGAGAGGACAGATATCCAGATAGGTGGAGGAGAGAGGACAGATATCCAGATAGGTGGAGGAGAGAGGACAGATATCCAGATAGGTGGAGGAGAGAGGACAGATATCCAGATAGGTGGAGGAGAGAGGACAGATATCCAGATAGGTGGAGGAGAGAGGACAGATATCCAGATAGGTGGAAGTGAGAGGACAGATATCCAGATAGGTGGAGGAGAGAGGACAGATAAAATGCATTGGTCACTTGTCTTAGTTATACATATTCTCAATTTCCTTTGTTTGTCAGTCATTTACATTACATGGATAGAACAGTGTGTGTGTGTGTGTGTGTGTGTGTGTGTGTGTGTGTGTGTGTGTGTGTGTGTGTGTGTGTGCGTGCGTGTGCGCACCTTCTGAGCTGTAATCTGTTCCACCTCTTTCTTAACTCTGTGCTATGTGTCTTCCGCTCTGCTGCTCACCATCTCCAGCAATTTTGTGTGTAGACTGATATACAGTATGTCTATTTTTATGTGTATGTCTCTACCACTTTCTCCCTCTCGCCGTGTGGGTGTGTTGTGTGTGTGCGCTGAGCAGTTAGATAGTTGGTTAAATTTTAATAGTGCTGCCATCTCTGGGTGGTTTCTCAGTGAGGGCCAATGCAGACTGACACACTCACTGAGCCGTGACAAGAGACAAGACAGATGGGGCAAAGATAGCTCTCTCTCTCACACACACACACACACACACACACACACACACACACACACACACACACACACACACACACACACACACACACACACACACACACACACTTAAACACACAGAGTAGATAGAGCAAACCACAGTAGTTGTTTGGCCTACAACAGGTTGAACACAAGGGGCTGTCAAATAAATAATGTGCTGTTTAGAGGCCCCTCAATGTGGGACCCAAATTTGGGGTGTATGATTGTTGTTGTTGTTTTTTTAAATAGGCCCCTACCACAAACTTTGGAAGGAAATCATAGCCAATCAGAATCGAATGGGAATGATAAAGGTTTATCACACACTTCTGGACCACAAGGTCATGGGTTCGATCCCGGACGCCAACTCAGTGTATGAGTAGCACGGCTTGGGTGCGGCAAGTCGTGCGGTAATTACTGGGAGCTGATGGTAGGTGTGGCGCTCCACCTCAGCAATCCATCTCCCAGGGGTCTAGCCCATTGTAACGGGGATAGACTCGTGCGTTCTCGGCCGATTCTGACAATAAGCCTCTCCGACCTTACTTATGAGGCCATTTTCAAAACCTTGGGATGGAGTGTCTTCACTGGCCTATTGAGAGTGTGCAATGCACAGTTTGACTCCGAACCAGGCCAGCGCTTTGCTTGATTAGCTGCACACAGACGGACACACAGACAGGGGCAAAAACATAAACTCTGCCTCCATCCTTCTCTCTCTGACCTTGTCTGTGACCCGTGCAATGCCCCCCCCCCCCCCCCGTAGAGGTCCACATTTCTGACGTGGTCCGCCCATGTGACACACCAAGTGCCATTCGTAGCAATCCTTGTGTAGACGCCCTCCAGGGCCTTTTCCTGCTGTACTGTGAGTGTCCATGTCTCGGCCCTGTACAGCACTGCTGACTCCCCTGTAGCCATGGATAGCCGCTCTTGAGGTCATCTCCCATGTTAGATTTCCACACTCTCCTCCTTGTCCAACTGTTCAAAGTCAGTTAAACTGTATAATAGTTTATAATTGTGTGCGTGTGTGTGTGCGTCTGTGTGTGTGCGCTCGCTTGCGTGCTTATGCACTTGTACGTATATGTGCGTTGCTGCTTATGTTGAGTGCCGTAGCCAGCTGTCTCCGAGTGTTGTGGTGTGATTTAAACGTCTGTATTATTTTTCCTCTGTAGATGAGCTGATTGTCTGAGGGGGTCTAACGTCTGGCTGACTCTGTTCTACGTCCTTTTTACACATTGGCATGTCATTCTGCACCAACACACACACACACACACACACAGCATGAACAGCTGTCCAGCTGTTTTGATCAAATTAATATTTCTGTGTATATGAATTCCAAGGCTTGTTGTCAAATCACACCTCAGACAATGTGGCTTGTCATGTCACTTTAAAAAAAACAGACAGAAAGACAGAAGTCTCGTTTACGTGCTCTTTCTGTGCTTGTTCTTTCTGTGCTCCCTTTTCCTTTACGACTCACATCAGTCATTACACCTTCCTTCACTGCAAATATGGAACACGATGCAAATTTTTGACTCTGACTTCATGTTTCCCGAAAAAGCCGCCGCTGTCATGGCGTCGAGCATTTTTAGCTCCATCAGTCCTAGAAAAACCTTCCTGCAGGGACCCGCTCAGGGGTAGGAGGAGGACAGAGGATGCTCTCTGGAGGGGGAGTGTGTGTGTGTGTGTGTGTGTGGGCAAGCTATAATACAGACAGACATACACACACACACACACACACACACACACACACACACACACACACACACACACACACACACACACACACACACACACACACACACACACACACACACACATTGCCAATGTCTGAGCCATATTCGTTTCTGTTCCTTGATTGTTTTGATTTGCTCAGCCTCACAGTAGCCTGATTGGCAACGTATCAGCCCATGAGTCTAAGCTGTGTGTGTGTGTGCATGCCTAGACCACTCCCAGGAGAGGCCAGCAGACAGATGTTCATGTATCTTTTGGTCACTTCAGGGCAGAAGGGGAGGCAGGGCTAGGTCTATTTCAGAATAGAAGCAAAAAAGATCCGCTGTAATCAACCATCAATAACACTATGTTGTCCAGCGAATCATTGATAAGAGTCACCCATTCCCAGGTTTCCCACGCAGCAAGGGGCTGGAGTTGCCAGATAATGGTTGTCATCACACTGCAGGTACCTAGTTTGACTGTGATCTAGGCTCAATGGTTGCAACATGGCTATCAAAGTGAGCAGGTCCCAATACTTTTTTGTGTCATCCTTTTAGCCTCAATGTCTGACTGCACCTCGTGCTGTTTACATTTCTGACTAATAAAGTATTCAGTCAATCAAAGGTCACAGACATGTGCGTGCACGTTGTCCATCTGTGACATGCTCTGAGATCACAGTCCTTATATTAACTGACTTAAAATAATATTAATAATAAACAATGGTGCTTTTGAATGGAACAAGGAATTTATGACCAAGGGGCCTGGTGGGTTTGACGTCAGACTTCGGCACTAGAAGAAATAGAAATATACCATATTTCATCACTAAGGAAGAGGCCTAGTGTATGTTTATGATTGAGGCCAGGTCTCATCGGAGCCAGCCCCTCTCAAACCATATTCAACCTATCACACCATGTCTCTCTCTCTCTCTCTCTCTCTCTCTCTCTCTCTCTGCATATTATCTAACACCGTTGCCTCACCATCTCTATTTTCCCCTTCGTCCCGTCTTAATCCATTCTTCTCCCTCTCTTTTGCCACATCTCATCCTTTTCCTCTCCTCCACTGTCCAGCACACATCCCTCCTCTCCTTTCCCTTCTCCCCCCATGTCTCTTACCACAACCTCTCACTCTTGTGGTCTCCTTTCCTCACCTGTTTGTGCTCCTGTTTTCTTATCCTCTTTTTGCATCACTTGTGACCTATACATTTATTTTTCCTCATCTCATGGGTCACTTTATCCTCTTTAACTGTTTACCTTGCCCCCACCCACCCCCATTTTTTTCCTGCTCCTCCCTTCTCCGCTCTGCTCCTCCGCCCTCTCCTCTCCTCCCCTCCTTGCTCCTCAGCCGCCTCCTATCCTCTCCTCCTTTCTGCTCTGCCCTCTCCTCCCTTCTGCTCTGCCCTCTCCTCTCCTCCCTCGGTAAGGTTGTGATGATGGCAAGAAAAAGCCATAGTGACAGGAACCAGAAAACAGCCCTATCTCCTCGCCTCCAGACAGACAGACTTTTTCAAGTATGTATGCCTGTGTGTGTGTGTGTGTGTGTGTGTGTGTGTGTGTGTTTCCTGCAAGCGGTGGCTGACATTTTGAAGGGCAAAACTCTCTCCTGCTATCCAAGTTCTTCTTTGTCTCAAGGCCTAGCCTAGGGGGTTGATGGGACCTAGCGTAACAGGACCTCAACTTGCCTCTTTGCCATGTGCGTGCGCGCACGTGTGTGTGTGTGTGTGTGTCCATGCATGTCCCTGCATGTGTGCCAATCTTTCCACCACACGGACAAGTCACAATTGCTAATCAGGCCTGCAAGGCTCGCCCAAAGAGAGAGCGAGAGAGAGAGAGAGAGAGAGAGAGAATTGGAGAGGAGTGGCGAGTGAGCAAGTGAGTGTTTTATTTGGTCGTCGTCACTGAAGCAGAGATAAAGACGAGTGAAGGAATGGACGGACGAGAGAGACCGGAACGAGAGCGAGAACGGATTAACGGTGTATGTGCGTGCACTCTCGCCTGCCTGATGACGAGCTGTTAACTGTCCTGTGGGCATGACACGTGTACACCTCTATTTCTCTCTGCCCCCCCCCCCTCCCTCTCTCTCTCTGCCTCATTCTTTATCTCTCCTTAAGGCGATAATGAATATTTGAGACTGACAGGCGCACCGCTCCAATTCTTTGTTTCCCGGGACAGAATGTACTTCTAGGGGTTAATGTGCGTGTGTGTAACTTATCTTGATTGGAATTATAGTCTTTCATTCACGTGTGTGTGTGTGTGTGTGTGTGTGTGTGTGTGTGAAAACTGCATAGCTCTGAATATGTCACACACAGCCCGTGTGCCAAGGTGACACACCTGATGCAATGATAATAATAAAAACTAGAAATACTCCACCGTGATTGTGTATGCCTCCATCAACCAGTTGCAGTTTACATCCATGTCTGTACAGACTTATATGTAAGGCTTTGAAGGAATAAAAAAAAATGTTTTGATTATGTCTGTAGACATTCCCTCGAGGCGTGTTGAGATATCATGTTCACGAGAATGGGAATACATAATGCATACAAAGAAATGCGTGACATGACGAGAGTTTTCTGGTGTAAAATTATGAGCCCATTATTACGTTATATGACCCCCTCATACATACACAACACATGCCCAAGTGAAAGGACACACTCTGCATGTTTGTCATATTTTGCCCACAGCAAAAGGAAGCAAACGTGTATGACAGGAGATGAAAATCTTATGTGCAGTTCCCTCTCCTCCCCCTAGAGGGAGCACTGAGCTGTGTGGGACCGGTACACCATCAAGGACCTTCACACAGTGAATTACGTATTAACAGTACAGAAATCTTATCAAAAACAATAGATTTACAGGTGTTTGTTTCTCTCTCCCTCTCTTAGTGTTCCATTTGTTTTTCTCCATCTTTCTCCCTCTAACTGTCTCCAGTTTTCTCTTTCTATCTCTCCCTCTCGCTCTCTCTGTATTTCTCTCTCTGTATCTCTTTCCCACTCTCTGACAATCTTTTTCTCTCCCTCTGTCTATTTTTGCTCAGTTTGTCTCTCTCCCCCTCTCCGTCTGTGTTTCTCGCCCTCTCTCTGTCTGTCTGTCTCTCCCTCCCTCTCTATGTATCTCTCACTCTCTCTCTCCTTGACATTCTTTCTCTCTTGCGCTGTCTCTTGTTCACTGTCTCTCTCTCCATGTGTAAATTGTTTTCTGCATCACTCTCTTTCTCAGTATTGCTGTGGGCTTCACCATAAAACTAGTACGTGCGTGTGTGAGTATGTTTGCTCGTGTGTGTGTTTGTGCGTGCGAGTATGTGACGTGTTGTGTGTTGTTGAGGCTAGGTCTGCCCATTCTGGCATATTTGGGCCTGTCTGCGTCCCCTGGGCTGTGAAGGACATAGCAGGGGATGGTGAGTCAGGTGTGTGTAAGTGTGTAAGGCTGAGACGTTTTGTAGCAGTCAAGGTCACCTCTAAAATGAGGTGGATGAAACATGGAAACATTTGTATCCTGACCCCATCCTTTCTCCTCTCTCCCCTCTTCACCCCCCCCCCCCTCCATCACCTTTGTTTGCCGTCTTTTATGAGCCCCTCTTATCTCTTCATGTTTTACCATCTTCTCTCCATTTGGATATACCGCCCCGCTACTACTGCCTCCGTACTCTCTCACTCTCTTTGATTCACTCTTTCACTTTCTTATTCGATTTCCCATCTCTTTTATTCTACCCATCTCCCTCCCTCCCTCTCTCCCTCTCTACCTCCCTCCCTCCCTCCCTCTCTCTCTTCCTTTTGTAATTAGCTGGTGTAATTGCTGTAGTAAATCTTCACTGCTGTCCCAAGGAGAGTGGTTGATATAGGGCTGATTTAATAAGCACAGCATAGCAACTCACCTCTAGCTCTCTGTGTGTGTGTGTGTGTGTGTGTGTGTGTGTGCATGTCCCCTCTGTTGTTTGCAATGGGGATTTATGAGCTGTTTGTGTGGTTTCAGCAGGTGGGTATATAAGTTCAAGGTGATGCTGTGTCTGTGTGTCGACTGTAGCGCACCTTATCAGCAATGCAGGCAGCATAGCCTGCATGTGTGTGTGTCTTTTCGTCTGTGTGTGTGTGTGTGTGTGTGTGTGTGTGTGTGCACGTACATGCACTTTTGGATGTGGGTTTGTGTGTGTGTGTAAATGTGTGTGTATGTGCATGCTTCATCAGTGATGCCGGTATGTGTGGCGTGCGTCATCACAGTAGACCTTCACGGCCAGGAGAGCAGAGGGAGGTCAGAACGGCCCTGAGAGAATATCTCTCTCACACGCACATATACATATACACACGTGCGCACGCACCATCCCTCTCCCACTTTTCTCCTCATCAAACACCCATGTTCAATGTATTTCCTGTCACTGCCTTTCATTGACACCCATAGACATTGACACCTGTGCACACTACGTGCGTGTACACACACACACACACACACACACACACACACACACACACACACACACACACACACACACACACACACACACACACACACACACACACTTTATGTTGTAGGGTCGGTACTTGGTAATGTGAAGGTGATAAACAGTGTAGCCAGGTATTAGCTGTGTTTTGTTGTTTATCAGCAGTACACCAATGTTTCCAGTAGAGGGCAATGTGACTCCACACATAAACGGTTGTTCACTGAGAAAAGACCCACACTCCTGTTGACAAAATACAAAGATAATCACTAGATCATGAGGAGGGCAAGAGGTTATTGGTGTTGAAATACATTTATTCTGTTAAGGGAAGGAAAATAAAAAAAAGTTTGCTCTTTTTGAAGTGTATTGAAAGAAACCTAGAGGAGTGGTTGTATTGGCTGTTATGTAGGCTACCTATTTTATTTAGCATTCACTGCAAATAGGCCTTGCTCAGATGTGGAATTTATATCTAGTTTTAGGCACCACTGAGACACTGGTTATGTGCGCTTAGTGATTTTCCTGTGTTAAATAGCTCTATATTCTAATAACAATCAGTCCCCACCTTCACTTAATGCGACCTGCTGGTCAATATCTGAAAACTGATACATTATTGATTTCAGCTGTTCCAATTTCAAGTTTGAAAGTTTGTTACTGTTCAATGTATTTGTATTTAATTTCTATAAAGTTAATATAAATATTACTAAATGCATTTGAAATCAAATACAAAACGTTATACTGAATAATAATTGTTAATATCCCTTTATTACATATGTGACTATGAGTTATGGGGTTTACAGTATAGTATACAACTGGTAACTGTGGAGGTACGCAATATGGCACCCTGGAGTGAGTGTGGAAAATTAGTGACTTTCACCATCATTGCTGTTGCTCCCTCCTGGTATAGAGTGTTTGTTCAGTAACAGGGGTCTCCATTTCTCTCCAGCACTTTAGTAAACAGAAAATGCATTCTCAGGTCGGTTTACCAATTTTATCGAATGAGGAGAAAAAACTCATACAGGATAAACAGGTGAAATTGGAAGTGATGACACAGAAAATAAATGAGCTGACCAATTTTAAACTGAAACACTGAAATTGGCAACCCACCTGAACATTTATTTTCTGTTTATTAAAGAGATGGAGAGACTGGGAGGCCACTGTTACTGAACCAACACTATAACAATGATTACTATCAGAATATAAAACTTTTTCACTCAAAAAAAAATTGTTTTAACCAAAAAATATCACTTACACTACCTTTTTTAATAGGATAAAATGGGTTGATATTGTTTTGGTTTGTTTAGTACTAGTGTTGTACTGTAACATCCTAGGTGGTAAGACTGATGATAAAATGAATGAATAGAAAAAAAAAATCCTCATTCATTTTCACACACCCTGTCTAACCAAAAATCAAAACAAAATGTATTTTCAAAGTCATAATAAAAAAGTATGTAATAATATATAAAAGTTTGGTGGTGTTTATGACCGCATACAATGTGATTTAAACAAAGCCAACAGACCAAATTTGAAATACAAATGAAGACATTATATCATTCTGATGTTCTGGTTATTTTAAGTATCATTGTTGGGACTCTTTATCCACCTGGAGAGCAGATTTATGGGGTTGAACACCTGATTTTAGGTCAGTGGAATATCTAGGGAGCTGCAGTGGCACCGTTCATGCACCAGGGGTGCGCAAGTGAGCAGGGTCTTAGCCCCACCCCCGGACCCTCCCCCTGCATCCTGGCCCTCCCACATCCTGCCCCCGCTCCCCCTCCTGCCTGCCGCACCCTGCCATCTGGTCCTTCTCACACACACACATACACACACACACACACACACACACACACACACACACACACACACACACACACACACACACACACTGCCAGGAATCCTTTCTCTCTGCTTCCTTTCACAGTGGAAAAACAGGATGAAGGGGCCCTTTCAGTCCCAATGTTACCGTGGAAACCCCCTTATTCTTCTGCTGTCAAGCACACTTAGTCTATCTCACGCACACACACACACACACACACACACAGATACAAGCGGTGACAGAATGTTGGACTTTTAAAGTTTAAAGGGACCAAGTTTCAGCTGTCCTTTTGTCTACCATAGTTTTAGCCTTCTGTTTAGTTTGGACAAAGACGCACATGGCTGCCTTCCTCCCCTCTTCTCACTCTCTCACTCACCCTTCTTTCTTTGTCTCATTTCATCATCCATATAGATAATGTGAAGTTTCTTCCACACTAAACTTAGTTCAACATTATAAACCACAGAAAAATGCATCTTTATTGAAGTGAAAACTTTGCCCAAAGTACATTTCTACGCCCCCACGTCTACCCACCCACACACACACACACACACAAACCGCTGATGAGTCAGTCTGGTGAAATTCTAAACCCTCTCCTCTGTTCCAGTTTTGTTGAACTCTGAGTACTGGAATGTTTGTGTTGAAGGGGGGAAAGAAAAGGGGAAAAAATGTTAAGTTAAAAAGTTATATAAAAGTTTGAAGCTGCTCTTCCACTGGCTCGCCACTGGAGGGCCCACAGACGCCACAGGCTGCCACACACACAAACACACACACGAGCACGCGCGCACACACATACAATGGAGCCTGTCATCTGCAAGCTTTTAGCGAGTTTAAAAATAAACCACAGCAAAGGCAGGGAGTGGTGATGAGAGGATGGATAGGCCGAATGAAAAGAAAGAGAGAAAGGAAGGGAAGAAAAAGAGAGAAAGAAAGAGAGTTGGGGGAGGTTATGATTTCTCGGATGGGGTTGGAATTGTTGTGCTCAGAGTTGTGGTTACAGCTAAAAGAGTGGTTAAAGATGAAATGCACGTTCTTTCTCCCTCTTTCTCTCCACACCTCCCTTTCATTGCTTTGTTTATCTACCTTTTCCACTGTGCCCCCCCCCCTCCCCCTCCCCCTTCCCCCTCCCCCTTCCCCTCCGGTCTCCCTTGGAGGCTAGGCGAGCCATTACCTCCAGCAACACCACTCAGTTTCTCCTTTTAAGGAGCGAGGGAGTGAGAAGGAGAGAGAGAGGAAGAGAGAGAGAGCGGGGGATGAGGAGGTGGGGAGAAAAAGTGGGGGTGAAGGACACACTCAGGTCTGCTGACTGATAAACAGACAGTTCTTTGTGCAGATGGACACAATCACACTTCCTCACTCACACACTTAGTTATATATTGATGGGGATCACTGCATGACTTGGCTCTTCATGACTCACCCCCTCCCCCCCCCCTCCCCCCCCCCCCACTTAATTAAAAACAGGAGTTACAACTGAAAGAATTTTGTTACACACAAAAACACACACGCGCATGTGTACACACACACACACACACACACACACCCAACTCAATGCCAGGCAGCTGTTGGGGATACGGGGGGAGGGGTGCCAGGAAAAAGAGTGTCTGTTTGTGTGTGTCTCTGGACAAAGAGGCCTTTTTTTGTGTGAGGGGGTAACGGACTGGCAGCTGGAACTGTAAAACATGTGGATGTTAATACACTGTCTTGAATGTGTGTGTTTGTCTGCATGTGTTGTGTGTGTGTGTGTATGTGTGTGTGTCTGGTCATACTGTACATGCGTGTTCCATGTTTAGTTGTTTTTCTGCCTCTGTCATCTCCTCTCCTTCCCCCACGGTGACTAAGAGCTGCTGTGGCCGCAGTGCTTCATAGCGGCCACCGGGGGCAGCATAGGCTCACAAATGAATAGCCTTTGCATGTGGAAGCCAGAGTGCGGCCATTTTACAATCGGCACACCAGACCCCATTTTATGAATCAGTCATGATGTCAGCATAGCTAGACTGGGTGCGATTGGCTAGAGCGCAGCCGGCACTGTAGACGTTATGGATGTTATACACACACACACACACACACACACACACACACACACACACACACACACACACACACACACACCCTTCCTCTCTCTCCATCTCCCTGGTACAGACACAGGGGCACACACAATCTCACACTGTCCCAGTGACACGATGCTTAGGTTATGTGTGTCACAAAGTAACTGGATTAAGTCACAGTATGGGATTAGCTATATCCAGATTTGGCCTAGAACTCCACTGTGGTGGCATGTGCACATGCATGCATACATGTATATGTGAACATGCATGCATGCATATGTGTGCATGCGCGTACGTATGCAGATGTGCATCTCTGTGTGGCCCCCACATGTTTATTTCATGTCTGTTGTTATTTCATACAAAGCTTAAATCTGGAGGGTTACTAGAACACTCAGAGTGAAAATGGACCTCCAGATTTTACTGTCTGGCCCTCTGTCTTTTTTAACCATCCTTCTGTTTAACCATCCAAGTCATTTCCTTTGGGGATCTGCTGGACCCTTCAGCTTGATTTAGTGTGTGTGTGTGTGTGTGTGTGTGTGTGTGTGTGTGTGTGTGTGTGTGCGCGTGCGTGCAGTTTTGTCTCTTTGTGTACTGTATGATGCTTCCTCATGATGCTTCCCCTCGGCTGTCCTGAAGGATGTTCCCTCTGTGTGTGTGTGTGTGTGTGTAAAATGGTAGATTTCCTGTCATGGTTTCCTGCACTCAGCAGGGGAGTGCTGGACACACAATAGTATTTATGATCTATATGTGACTGATACACACGGCGCACATTACACACATGATACAACCCACATGATATATAGCCGGTTAACATACACAATACAACATCTGTGTAATTGTCACCGGCAAAGCAGATTAAAACTTCATAACGAGCCTTGGACAGAGAGATAAGCAGATAGGAAGTGATTCACTGGGAGAGACAATGGGGCTCAGTGAGGCAACAGTAGACTGACTACACTGGGTGTGTGTGTGTGTGTGTGTGTGTGTGTGTGTGTGTGTGTGTGTGTGTGTGTGTGTGTGTGTGTGTGTGTGTGTGTGTGTGTGTGTGTGACTATACTTGTGAAGACCAAATGTCCCCACAAGTATACAGTAAATGGACGTCAGGAACGTGTGTTCCATCTGAAGGGTCCAGCAAAGAGTTAGGGAGCTTGTTAGCAGAACCGGCTGACTTGACTGACTGACTGTGTGTGTACGTACTGTTCAACGGAGTGGATGAGGGGAGAGAAGTTCAGCTTGTTAACAGACTGGCTGACTGAGTCTCTTCTCCTCTCCCACTGAGACAAAGCCCTGCTTGACTGGACGGGGCAGATGGACAGACAGACGGATGGACGGACGGATGACTCGTTTTCTCCGCCACACAAAGTCTGTGTGGAGAACGACGCACAGTGTTGCTGTGTGTAAAGCGGAGCCACTGAAAAGCACGGCTAGCATATGCCGTCAGTAATCTAATATACTACAGGGTAATGCAACAGTTTTCACTGAGAAAAAGACGACACCATAAAATAATGTTCACACAGTGCAACAAGATGCTGTGTTTAACATCTAAATAGAGTTTAATTAATGTGCCAGGACAGCAGTGCAATTAGCACATTCCATGAGGTCTCTTAGAGGAGGCTGTGATATATCTACTGTCTGGTTTTGAAACAAATTGATTTAGTTATAATTTATCAGAAGATGATAATAAGTAGACATAGTGTAGTTGAACTAGTTTTAATACTAGTACTTGTGTGTGTGTGTGTGTGTGTGTGTGTGTGTGTGTGTGTGCGCACTAGTGCCAGTCTGGTTTCTTTGTCTCACTCCAGACAGCTTGGCTCATCTTGGTAAAACACTTAATGTTAGCCTGTAATATGAGGTCATCGGCAGCCAATAGGAGCAGGTTGGCAGCCAGAGAATAGGGCCGTAACATTTATTTGTATTGTTTCCTAGGATGTGTGTGTGTCTATGTGCGCTTGTGAGTAAATGAATGTGGGAAACCGATTGAACACATGCATACCGTTTCCTGTCTGGCTGCTGTCCAGGCCTTGATCCTTGCTTCCTGTTCTGTCTGTGAAGAGGAGAAAAGAGGGACAGAGAGAAGGAGAAATGACAGAACCTCACAGATAGAATCAGAGAATTATACAGCGAGAGAGAGGGGGGGGGGCTGTTGAGATGAAATGTACAGACATACTCGACTTGAGAGGAGACAGAGTGATGGATAATGGAATAAAACCTAAACGTGATTGTAAAGCCTGATTTGTATGTTGACTTTGATGCTGTCACGTGCCAATCTCAGCCGATTTACAAGCTCACAATGCATCTCCATGTGGCGTTTTGTGAGCTTGTACATCTGATATTTTCAACTCGCGACACCATCTTGAGGGCGCCCTCAAGAAGGCTGTGCCGCTACATGTGGGTTGTAACCCAGCTCAGTTTTAACACACACATATATTGTCCTTATTGTCTCCGCCATGAAATAGCCATCTTAATAAAGGCATATTAAACTTCTTGAGTACCTTTGATATTTTTTTATTTTTATTTTGTTGAATTTTTGTGTTCCCTACCAAAGAGCACCATCATCACAGATATTTGCACTTAAGAGCACTCCAGACCTTTCCTGTTTTTCTTAAACTTGATTATCTCATCTTTAGCTCTATTAACCCGTTATACAATGTATTGCACTGTGCTATTTGTTGAAGCCCATGTGCTTGTAGACCCTCCACATATATATCCTATCGCATTGCACCCTCATATACACAATGCATTTATTCTCAGTCACAATCCTGACCTTGTCGGAACAATTTAATGTGTACCTCTGTCCACCCCGGTCCATGTGTCCACTGTATGCCTACTCTTTGTGTGCACACACACACACACAGCCATGAACCCAACTGTGGGTGTTTACTACCTCACAGCCATCAAATGTCCAACCACATTATCTACTGGTCTCCACCAGCTGGCCATCAGGGGACTCCTTCCCCGGACCTTATGGAGCAATTTCACTATAGTAGTTCCACGCCATCCCAAGCCACTGATTGAGTCATCCCCAGACCTCCATGACACCACACAGCTGGGGGAGAGGGGAAGTCTGTCAGCCTCCATAACAATCTCTCTCTGAACCTGCTGTCCTCTGTCTTTGCCCACTCATTCCCCCTCAATCTTTTCATTCTGTTTCAAGGACATTTAAGTCTTCTCCCAGCTGCCACCTCCTCACATCTCAAGAGACCCTAATGGGTCCAATTGTACAATCTTTGAGTTGAATTAACAACATCATTTAAATCCTGTCTCACATTGCAATGTGTTTCATTAACAGAGCTATGCTCTTCCTCCTTTTTCCAATATACTCCCAACGTCATCTCTCTCTACCTATATCTATCTCTCTTTCTCTATCACTCGCTGCAGCCAAAAAGGAACTGGATGGCGGAGAGGAGAAACAGACACAGAAGAAGAAAGTAAAGGAGTTGAAGGTGCTAGACTCCAAGACTTGCCAGAACCTTTGTAAGTCCACAAGCATAAATGTGCGATGGGAGGGTTTTTGCTGTGTCCCCAGAACAGTGGTCTAGTATGTATTCACTTGTTTAGATTTTCTGTCCTTTATCATTATTGTGACTGCATCGTTTTCAGTGGTTTGGTCATGGCAGGCGTTGGTCCTCCAAACAACGCACCTCACGTTTCTGAGGTGGTTTGGGGGTGCTCCAAGATGAACATGTCTCAACTTAAACTGCACCTTGAGACACATGTTAACGTCACCCCGTGGTCAACCTGACAAATCACATTGCTATAAAAGAGGGACTTTATTATGCTTAACCATAACATTTGGTATTACCTAGCAATGAGAATGATGTAATGTGCCTTGTGATGCTCACAGTTGAAAAAACAGCTATATGTGGTCATAGCCTAAGGGAGCTCTTAACCTACATAAACCATTTGACTTAGAATTGATAACGGCCTTATGCTTTCCTTGAACTCATTTCTGTATTGACCTAACAGCAGTCACACAGATATATCTGACTGATTATTGAGTGATTAAGAAAGTCGATTGACGTGTGTGTGTGTGTGTGTGTGTGTATGTGTGTGTGTGTGTGTTTGTTTGTGTGTGTACGTATGTGTATTTGTACGTGTATGTGTGTGTATTTGTGTGTGCACTCCAGCTATTTTCCTTGGTTCATTCCGTCTTCCCTACGAAGAAATCAAAAATGTCATCTTGGAAGTCAATGAAAAGCTTCTGACCGAGTCCATGGTGCAGGTACAGAACACAGAACTACTTTGGTGTTTGTTTATGGGCACATGTGTACCAGTGTAACAAATTTGAATACTCCCAACAACTCACTACTACTGTATGTCATGCTGCAGACCATTCTTTAAATTACAACCTGTTATATTCTAAACCACCCAGATCTCTTGCACACTAATAGTTGTAGTAGTACTGTCTATTATAGTAAAACCGTAATGCTCTGCATTAGTTTGTAATTAATTTATTCATGGATGAAAATGTACATGTCCTCCCTTTGCAATGGGACATTTTCCTATGAGCTAACTGGTTGCAGTGGTAATCTTATCAGCCCTGTCAGACATTCATCAGTTCCTGTGTGTCATTTATTTTGTATTGTATTGTTGCTTTTTGCAGAACATGATCAAACAGCTACCGGAACAGGAACAGCTGAGTGTACTGGCGGAGATGAAGGACGAATATGATGACCTTGCTGAGGCAGAACAGTTTGGAGTGGTGGTGAGTACGTGCGCACACACAAAAAAAGTTATCTTGTCTGGAGTGATTTACCAGCTGGCTTGGAAAATAACAGACTGGAACATGTGCAGAAAAATCAATGTGTAGTGAAATGAGGCGTAAGAAATGTGAAGATAGTGAGACGGATTTGTGCCGTCGTCAGTCTATTAGACATGGAAATAAAAAATTAAACGGGTCACAGTTAAACACAGGATACCTTGTTCGACTGTGGAGAACACAAACCTTCTATGACAGTGGTTCTCAAAGTGAAATGGCTGACCTACAAGCTTACATTGCATCGCAATGTGACCCGTTGTGAGCTTGTAGATCTGATCAGCTATTTTCACTACAAAAGAAAAAGGTGCCTATGACACGCACCAAAGGGGGACGCCAGGTTGAAAGTGTTTTAATTTCATCACATGCCAGGACTGTGCCTCACATTCTGCCCAGATGTCCAGTGTAAATGTGTATCACCTCACCCTGCTGTCTTTTCTCTTCCTGGCCAGATGTCCAGCGTAAAGCGTCTGAAGCCCCGCCTCCAGGCCATCCTGTTCAAGCTGCAGTTCGAGGAGCAGCTGAACAACCTCAAGCCAGACGTGGTGTCTGTGACCGCGGCCTGCGAGGAGCTGAGGAAGAGCCAGAACTTCGCCCAGCTGCTGGAGATCATCCTGCTGGTGGGAAACTACATGAATGCTGGCTCCCGCAACGCCAAGGCCTTCGGGTTCACCATATCCTACCTCTGCAAGGTAACATATACTCATGCGGCGTGTCGGGACACGGAAGGCTCCCTCTAAACACGCTTGTGGCTCCCTCTCCGTGCCAAATCCTTTGAGGTCACCACCGTGTCAGAAGTGTAGTGCGAGGCCAAGCCAAATGTACAAAATGGTTACACCACACGAGTCCTGACTCTCACAGCAAGGCTTTGTACTTTATAATCTAATGTATGGTGTAGGCAATGCTGACATAACAATCTGAAACGGCAAGAGAAATATATTACATGATTAGACAAATGACTGCTTGTGTGATAACAATGGCTTTTCTGGCTCATTTTACATTGTAGGACATTACAGAGGAAACTGAATCGCTGCCTTTCACAACAAAGCACTCAACCTTGGACACACACACACACACACACAAACAAACACACACTCACCCCAAGTTAACTTACTAACTAATTTTGGAACCCCCCCCGCTTCCTTCCTTCCCAAAACAACCACCCATCCAATCAGCTGCGTGACACCAAGTCAGCTGACCAGAAGCAGACACTGCTCCACTTCCTGGCTGATGTGTGTCAGGAGCAGTACCCCGAAGTTATGGGCTTCCCTGACGAGCTGGTCCACGTGGAGAAGGCCAGCAGAGGTACGCAGGACATCTGACCACCTTCATCCACCTGGTCCACTGTTAGAACTCACACGGTTCATTTACAATTTACAATTTAGGCATTTAGCAGACGCTCTTAATCCAGTGCGATTTACAGTAAGCAAGGACAGGACACAAGGTAATACATCAAATGCATAGAAATAGTCGTCTAGGATCACCAAGAACCTATCATCAGTCTAACAGTAGAATATCAAAAAAATCTATAATCTGTACACACTATAGGATGCCAGGTCAACAATGACCTGGCATCTGTCTACCTAAATCACATTTTAGATGTAGATGTAGAGGTTCATCAGATAAATGGTAAATGGTGCTTTTATCCAAAGCGCTTTACATAGATTGTGCATTACATTCACCCATTCACACACACATTCACACACCGATGGCGGAGGAAACCATACAAGGCAACAACCTGCTCATCGGGAGCGATTAGGGGTTCAGCGTCTTGCTCAAGGACACTTCGACAGTAACTCTTCTGGGGGAGCCCGGGATCGAACTGGAAACCTCACGGCTTCCGTCCGGCCGCTCTGCCGGCCACTCTACCCCTGAGCCACTGCCACCCCTAGATAAATTTAACCACTTGAACCCTAGTGTCCGTATTCTGGTGCTAACGTTCTGTGAAAATAGCAGATCTACAAGCTCACAACGCATCTCAACCTGACACATTGTAAGCTAGCAGATCAGCTGTTTTTTGCATTTCAGAGTGAAAACCATGTAGAGTGAAAATAGGAGGGGGCCTAGGGCCTATCTCTTGAGAGTCCAGTCAACTAAGTTAAGGGTTTCATTGGTTAAACACACACATTTGAATTCTTTATGGATCTGCACAAAAGGCGCAATACATGATCGATCCAAACACTGATCAGAAGAAGGTTACATTACGGTCAAGCCAGATACAACTGCTGCACATGCTTATTAACACGCAGAGGAAAAAAAGATAACACATTAATGACAGATACTACTAAACAGAAATTTGGCCCCTTAGCTACTCAGGGATATATGAAACATCGTCTTCTCCAGATAGGCAGACTGCCCATGATAGTTGAGACAGAACAGTATTTGGCCAACTTTTTCGCATTGGTCTTTTGCAATCCTCCCAATTGCACAAGAGCACACGTTTGTGAACGTGGCCCAGACTCCCAAATACAAGGACAATAAGTTAAGACACATTGACAGTTATATCCCAAGGCCATATTACGTTCCACCAAAGGCTGATATTTCATAAGTTTGGATGTAAAACAAGTGTCCCTATACAAATCAAAAGGGCAGCCTATTTCAAATGAACACAATATCTGGGGAATTTGGAATGTCTTGCAGTGAATTGGCATGTGTGTCATGTCTCACGCACGCACACACACACACACACACACACACACACACACACACACACACACACACACACACACACACACACACACACACACACACACACACACACACACACACACACACACACACACACACACACACACACACACACACACACACACACACACACACACAGAGTACTGTACTGTCTCTTATGATTAATCCTTATCTCCTCTTCTTGTGCGCTTATCATTCCCTTACAGTTTATTGAATTAATTAACACATTAAGACCGGGTGTGTCATTTTAGATTTTACCCACTTTAACCATTGTTTTATACTTTGGCTATTTAAAAAATAGCAGATATACAGAGTGCCACGCTATGAGCTTGTAGATCTGCTATTTTTTTTAAAATCATGAATCATGATCTTAAAGCGAACATTTGTAACTCAAATCTTTGTATCTGGGGATTCTACAAATGTCTTCTAAAAAGACTTTTGTTGCTATAATCAGTGGTTCTCAAACTTGTTCATGTCAAGGGCCCCCAAAATGATATGTATTTGGCCGCGGACCCCCATCTAAAAATATGTTGTTCCAGGGACCCCCCAGAAGCAAAGATTTGAGTTAAAAATGTTTGCTTTAGAATATATATATTCAAAGATTTGCACACATTTTCACGATAAAAAAAATTAGCAGATCTACAAGCTCATAGCGCGGCACTCAGTGCCGCGCTATGAGCTTGTATATCTGCTATTTTTTAATAGCCAAAGTATAAAATAATGGTTAAAGTGGTTACACAGATGCGTTCCCGGTTTTAATGGGTTAATTGAGTGGGCAGGCGTAGATGAGTGGGTAGAGAGCCTGTCTGGTAATCAGAAGGTCTCCGGTTCGACCCTTGGCTCGTCCATCTACATGTCCAAATGTCCTTTGGCACGACACTTAACACCTAACAGCTCCCCACCGAGTGTCGGTGGGGAGCAGATCTACAAGCTCGTAGATCGCCTATTTTTGAAAATGTTTGAAAAATTCTGAAGGTTTTTGAATAATGAATAAAACATATTAACACAGATCTTCTCGTGGTGTCCCTGGCCAAAATCTTTTCAGATGGGGGGGTCCGCGGGCAAACACAAATTGGGGGTCCTTGACATGAACATATTTGAGAACCACTGTGCAGGGTGAATGCAATAAAGTAATCTACCCTAGGGGACGACACAATACTTTTATTTTATTTTAACAAAGGCCTTTGATATAAAGTATCATGTCTCGATTGGTGGCTGACCGTTGACATTTCTCTCATGCCTCCTGCAGTGTCGGCGGAGGTTCTTCAGAAGAACCTGGACCAGATGGGAAGTCAGATCAAGAACTTGGAGAAAGACCTGGAGACCTTCCCTCCTCCGCAGAGTGACAGGGACCTGTTTGTGGAGAAGATGTCCATATCCTGCCTGACATATTGAATATACAGAGTGAAATCCTCAGTGTTCATTTTATCCATTGCAACTCTGTGAGTGCACAAAGGTAACCAAATGGATCCTTATCAGTACATTTGGTTGCATTTGTACACTGTCAGTGTACAAAGTGTTAAATCATTTTAAGTGTGTATTTTAAGGTTTCTTCCTCGTAGACAGTGGTAAGTAAGTGGTCTAGTAGACCCCTTACCAGTAGTGGTGTGTGAGTGAGTTCTGTGTTCCTTAGCCGTGGTTCCTCACAGCTTCGTAGGCAGTGCCCGAGAGCAGTACGAGAAGCTGGACTTGATGCATAAGAACATGGAGAAGCAGTATAGTGACCTGGGAGATTATTTCGTCTTTGACCCACGGAAGATCTCTGTTGAGGAGTTCTATGGAGACCTCAACACCTTCAAGAACATGTTCCAGGTCAGTTTGTGCGTGGTGTGTGTGTGTGTGTGTGTGTGTGTGTGTGTGTGTGTGTGTGTGTGTGTGTGTGTGTGTGTGTGAGTGTGAGAGAGTGTTTTTGCTGACTGTGTTTGAAAAGTAAATTTCAAATTTTCTACACATTTCTTACACAAAAGCACTGATTCTCATAAGATATCAAAAGGCATTTAGCTACTTAAACCCTATATACTTAGTTTACCGGGGTCCCTCAGGGCTCTATACTTGGTCTGGTCCTTTTTTTTTTACCTCTACACCAAATCTCTTGAGCTTGTAGATCTCCCATTTTCACAAAATTTTCGCCCCCGATTAGGAATGCTAGTTAAAAGTGAAATCAAGGAAAAAAAAGAACCCAAAACATTTAAGTGGTATAAAAGGTCAAAGTGCATTTATAATTTTCCTTTTTGTAATTGGTTATAGGTAGGGTAAGTGATTTACTTTGGTTAAAATAAGTGTTAAATAGCTCTATATTCTGTTAGTACTCATTGCTATAGAGTGTTTGTTCAGTAAAAGGAGTCTCCATGTCTCTCCAGCTCTTTAATAAAACAGAAAATGCATTTTCAATACTCTTTCCTGATTGGCTTACTGTAAATGTTGTCACCTACCTGAAAATGTACTTTATTAAGTTTACTAAAGAGCTGGAGAGACCCCTGTGACCGAACAAAGAGTCAGTAGCAATGATTACTATCAGAATATAGTACTTTAACCTTTTTAACAAGAAAACATTTTTTACCAAAAAATATCACTTACCCTACCTTTAAATTGTATGCCATCATCCATAAACTCATACTCATCGGGAGAGTTGTATTGCTGAGCAATTTTTAACCCCTCTCTTCACACTAATTTGTTAGAAAAGCAAAAATGAAGAACATTTGTTGTGAGAGAAATAGAGATTAGATTCTAGAGTCAAACAAAGATAAGGAGGGGGGAGTGTGTGCACCTGTTCATATTGACACAATACTGGATGTCGGCAACCGCAGATGTTATTGTGCGTTTATATGTCAACTGTGAGTGTGATTATTGGCAGGGCTTCCCCAGCTGACAACTTGTTCAACCAGTTAACATGGCTAACGACCATCGCGTTTTTGGCTTTTGAAGTGTGTTTCTTTCTCTCACAAACACACACGCACGCGTACACACACGCGCGCACGCCAATCATCATACAACTCGGTCTCTTTACTCAGCAAAATCGTGAGTGTTGGGTTGACTCAAAGATTGTAAAAATGTACCCTCATGTATTAGTTTATACTGCGAGTGTGAAACGTTACTGTGCAGACCTGAGAGGTCTGGATGATTCATGGTGTAGCACAGAAATTAATATTTGGGCTCTAAAACATTCAGTGCTTTGTTAGACCAATAGCAATATTTTTTTATCTATTCTTGACCGACAGGTATTAGTAAGGACAAACAATGTATTAGGGACACCTATAAAAACACTGCTACGGCAGTCGAGACAACGGAATGCATGGACGTGTTTTATTTCGAAATCCTATGAAGTCCTTTATATATGTAGGCCCTTATTGCAGCTCAATTTAACTGTGTGGCTGTATACTTAGAGTTAGCAATACATGATATGATAGGAAGTGCTATACCATGAGATATACTGTAAGAGTGTGTTGTGGGCATAGACATGAGGCCAGTATTGCAGGGTATAACAAGAAAGCAAAGACAACTAAAATTACTTTGTCACTAACAGCAGCTAAGATACAGGTAAGATAAACAACGTCGATGCATTGGGAGTGCTGTTATCAAGGGATAGTTAGTGACACTCATTAGAATCAGCCGATTGCAATATGAGGATGGAAACTAACTGTGGTTCATAATCATCTGATATGAATATGAATTTGGGATTTGAACCCCAAAGGCTCACGCGTTCTAGACAAGCACACATACACAGTCTGACATCCTGCTTCCTGTGTGTCCCTCCAGCAAGCGGTGAAGGAGAATCAGAAGAGAAGGGAGTCTGAGGAGAAGATCAAGAAAGCCAAGGCGGCCAGAGAGAAGGCTGAGAAGGAGAAGGAGGAGAAACTCAAGAAGAGTCACAACCTCGACATCAACGCAGGTCATGCTGGCTGCCTGGATGCCGATTTGTGTGTGTGCATGCGTGTATGTGGGAGAGAGAGATGCATGTCTGCTTTCCTTGTGCATTTCTCTCTTATGCCAGTTGGGGGCACTCAGAGTCCACGCTTCTATGGAAGCTGTGTGCGTGTGAGTGTGTGCATGCGTGTGCATGTGTGTTTGTGTGTAAAAAGAACAGACTGTCTCCACTCACAGACCAAAGTTAATCGAATGTTGATGACCTTGCGAAACGACAGAATGACAATTATAAAGCGAGAGAGAGAGAGAGAAAGAGAGAAAGAGAGCGAGTGGATAGAGCCCTTTTTTACTCTTGTGAACAGAGGATTTGCTGTTGTGAGAGAGGACGGAAGGAGACAGAGTAAATCGCTTTATCATGTCGTACAAGACGCCATTACAATGAAAACCGTCTGGGATAGCAGCTTTTGATCCTGTTTAATACACACACACACACACACACACACACACACACACACACACACACACACACACACACACACACACACACACACACACACACACACACAATCTCAAACCTTTCAGGCTCACATACATGCTTCATCATATGCACACTTTATCTCTGTCTGTCTGTCTGTCTGTCTCTCTCTCTCTCTCTCTCTCTCTCTCTCATATCATCAGTGCACACTTTCTCT
>NC_137622.1:23574449-23671964 GCF_963280865.1 Gymnoscopelus braueri
CTTCACGAAACATGCACATTGCACACATTTCCATCTGACATGCCTGTCTGCTTATTACCTCAGTCATAGATTTATGTTTTACTTTCACACATATGGTACACAGAAGGTACTGAAGCACATGTAGTACATGGACACATTTGTTACATCTCTCAGTCTCTCTCTCTCTCTCTCTTCCTCCCTCTCTCTCACCACACAACAGATTTGTTTGCGTGTCTTTGCGTCTGTTCCATCTGTTGCGTGGCACAGAGGGCACAGGGTGTGGTACTGGTTCTGGGCATTGGCCCCAGACAGGGCACAAGTCCATGCCGGTACTGCCTGGCACATCAAAGGGGGGTGGGTGGGCACGGGCCGAAAGACTAGAGAATAGAAGCAATTGGCGTGGGTGGGGTTTGGGGCTGTAAGATATTATGGGCAATTAGAGTTTCCAAGGTACATGGAGAGTGAATCCAAGTCTGTGTAGCTCAGTGGTTCCCAAACTGTGTGGACCAGACCAGGTGTGCCTTGTGATTGTGTGATAACCACGCATATTGCAATATATACAACTATACAAAGAGTGACAATTTGCTATATCAACACTAATTTCGCTATACAGAGGCAAATTCTATACCCTAAGACAATACATTTTAACCGCTTCCAACCTGGCGTTTTCATTTTAGGCAACATTTTAAAATGATTTTATTTATTTATTTTTGTTTTTCACATATTTTCAGAAATACTGAAAATAGCAGATCTAGAAGCTCACAATGCATAATGTCGGGGCGCGTTGTGAGCTTTTGGTTAGCCTAATTTGGCTGTGAATACAGGTGAGCCTGTAGATTTTGACTTGCCTGGCTTGAAATCCACTGGTTTAGAAGGACGGTGAGATGGACAGAGATGGGAAAAGTACTGACATTCTGTACTCGAGTAGAAGTACAATTACTTGAGTAAAAAACTACTTTGGTAAAAGTAGAAGTACTCATTCAAATAATTACTTGAGTAAAAGTAAAAAAGTACAGGCTCTGAAATTTACTTTATGAGTCAAAGTAAAAGTATTTTTACCGGATATTTCTGTGCAAAGCCAATTGTACCCCAAGGCTATTAAACTTAAAAGATCCCCACCAAACACACGTCTTAAAACTGGCCCAGGATTGGTTTCCAAACTGTGATGTGACGAATCATACAAGCAGTCGACCCAACTCTTGAAATCAATAAGTGGTTCTCAACCTGTTTACACTGAGTACCACCTGAGAAAATATTTGCTTCTCCAGTAGGCTACCACCATTATGACTGATGTTAACTGATGTAACTGATGTTACAGTAGCGGAGTCCTACCCCATCCTATTCAGCTATACTACAGGATACAGTTAGGTGGGCACTAGGGACATCTGGGCACCTCGATGTAAAATTGGCTATTTTGTCCAAAATGTTAACATGTGAACATGCTCAGTACATCATTATCAGACTTACTGTATCCTTCAACTTCTAGTTTATGCGCCAAAATGACTAGATATACAGGTTTTGTAGGAATTTGTAGCAATTGTAGAAATATTAGACCTTAATTGTCGAATGTTTATGCATGTTCTAATCATATAGACTTTACTTTAGACCAGGGGTCTTCAACAGGGGGTCCGGGACCCCTAGGGGCTCCTCAGAGCTACTATAGGGGTCCGCCAAATCTTTGTGTGATAGAATGTTTTTTTTTTACATTAACCACTTGAACCCTATAGCATCCCTGTTCTCAGGGGAACATTAGCCGAAAATAGACGATCTACAAGCTCACAACGCCTCGCGCTGCAAGGCGTTGTGAGCTTGTAGATCGGCTATTTTCGGCAAAGAGGTTTGGTGTAGGGGGGAAAAGGAGCAAATCAAGTACTAAGTAGCCTATTGAAGGTTTTAAGTGGTTAAATGTCTGAAAAACATTAATTTACACAACACTGATGACAGCCTAAGCTATCTATGAAAATGTTTAATCTGCAACACAATTTTATTCAATATGTAGTGGGGGTCCCTGCTTCATCTCTCTCAGCTAAGGGGTCCCTGCTTCATCTCTCTCTCAGGGGGGTCCCTACTTCATCTCTCTCTCAGCTAAGGGGTCCCTGCTTCATCTCTCTCTCAGCTAAAGGGGGGTCCCTGCTTCATCTCTCTCAGCTAAGGGGTCCCTGCTTCATCTCTCTCTCAGCTAGGGGGGTCCCTGCTTCATCTCTCTCTCAGCTAAGGGGTCCCTGCTTCATCTCTCTCAGCTAGGGGGGTCCCTGCTTCATCTCTCTCTCAGCTAAGGGATCCCTGCTTCATCTCTCTCTCAGCTAAGGGGTCCTTTTTTACAGTTTGAACAAAATAGCCAATTTTACATCGAGGTGACCAGATGTAGACAGTTTGCCCACCAATCCTGTTACCATACTACAGACAGACAGACAGAGCAAGAGATGGCATTAACAAGTTGTTAATGCCATGTGTGTGTCTGTCTGTCTGTCTGTACTGTTCTTCATTCAAACACAGCAAGTGAGCCTATGCGCACGCACGCACACACACACACACACACACACACACACACACACACACACACACACACACACACACACACACACACACACACACAGCTAACGAGCTATGGCTTTGCAAAGCCAGAATTGACCGAAAAGTTGTGCACCTGAAGACCATGTAGACTTTTTGACTTTTTTTAAAACCAAAGCTACAGTTGTGCGGACTTTTGTCTTTACACACACAGAGTAGAACTACTTTTAATAGCCAGCATCATGATATAACTAATAACCACTCACCTAATGCTTCGGAGGTTCAAAAAGAACGCACTTCCAACGTGTTTAAGACACATGAGCATGGTTTCATATCGTTAATATGAATTTTGGCCCAAATCTGCGTTTATAATCCACGTAAAGTTTTTGTTAACATTTCCCCCGAGTTTCACTAATAGATCAGCGTCATGGTGGCAGCAACACAACACACTTCCTCTAAAAACGAGGAAAAATGATTTCAAAATAAGAGCATCTGGTAATATGATTAGTGAACACTAGTTTTATTTTTTAGTCTTGTTACAGGAAGTAGACATTTGCACTAGGCTATGTTACACACCGGTGTGTGTGACTCACTCTGGCCAGAGCTACTGACGTTCTACCCGGCGCGCTTCTTTTTTTAAAGTAACGAGCCTGTTTTGAAAATGTATCTAGTAGAAAGTACTAGTACTTGTGTTAAAATGTAACGGATAAAAGTAAAAAGTAGTCAGAAAAATAAGTACTCAGTAAAGTACAGATACTCGAAAAAAGTACTTCGTTACAGTAACGAAGTACTTATACTTCGTTACTTCCCATCTCTGGAGATGGATGTGTGTGTTCAGACGCTGGCGTTCAGTTGGACTGGGTGAAATATGTGTTGAAAGCGTTCGGGTTTCCACATGAACAAGAGAGCTGTGCCCTTTGTTCCACATGCTTTTTGTTAAGATGCTTTTGCGAAACATCTGTCCTGGGGCGATTAATGTCACTCAGAATGCATTGTACATCATGTCATGCAGTAAACGTCCATATTTGTAGAAGTCTTTGACTCAACAACCCTTGTAAATCTTCCACAAGATATTGTGAGGGGGAAAAGATGCCCATACTACCGGACATTACACAAGTAAATAGTGCTTGACTGTGTAAAGCTAAAGTAGTGAAAACTGCTGATCCACAACCTCAAAATGCATCATGATGTGATGTGCTGTGAGCTTGTAGATCGGCTATTTTTGATATTTTTGAAAATGTTCACCTACAATGACCCAAAATAGGGATGCCAGGTTGAAAATTGTTAAAGTCTGTCTGTGGGCTTTATACATATTTAACCAAGAGCTTAAGACTAGATAATGACTACATTGGATCCATGGGAACAGAGTTTATTTTTTCCTTATCCTGCAGAGTAGCGGTTTTGGATATATAAAGTTTGCGCCCGAAAGCGACGATATGCTAGTACATACTTACATACAGTATATGTGTGTGTGTGTCTGTGGTTTGTATTGATTTTCCATCAGCCATGTCGTTCAGTCTGTAAGCCTGTAGAGGGCTAGAGGCAGGCCTGTAATCTGGTTAGCTGCTTTTCCTCCGCTGCCCTGGCCCACTGCCCGATCCAGTTAGGTTGACTTACTATAGGACTCATCTTACGCATGTAGTAGCTTTACAGGCTAGCACGCATTACTGGTAAGCTCATATACCCAACACATGCAGGGCCTTGTTGTAGTACCCGAGTCACAGGAGTCCTTGTACCAGGAAACGTGTGAACGGGGAAAACAGGTTTGATGTCCATTACCTGAGACCAGGACCGAGTGGGGAGACTTTAGGGGGAGAGAGAGAGAGAGAATATATTTGTGCGTGGTGAGTATTCACACATAAGAGAGACTGGGGGAGATGGCGTGTAACCCAATACCTCTTTCAATGGGATCCAGATGTGAAACGCTGCTGTAGAGTGGAATGTTTGGAATAGCTCACAGCTCGAGAGGAGCTGCACTGCTTTACTGCTACACTCCTTTACCTCCTTTTTTCCCCACCCTTTCTTGTTTTGTCTATTTTCTCTCTCTTTGTTTTCTTGCTTGCCTGTATTCAGTTTTTTTTGTTTTCTTCCTTCCTTCTTTCATTGTCTTTTATATATTTCTTTCTTCTTTTTGTTCTAGCTTTCGTTCTCATGTTCCTAATCCCCTCCCACATTGTCACGTTGTGCTCAGCGAATGAATCCCCACCTCCTCGTCCTCCTCGTCCTCCTCTCCTCCTACATGCGTGTGTGCATGGCTTGATAGCATAGCATAAGCTAGGCAGTAAAACACAGGGTCAACTAGGAGGTGTGATCCTGGGGTCCTCTGATTCACTCTCCTGGCATTCTCCAGAGACAGATTAAAAAACAAATATCCTCCCCACCAAACTGTGTGTGTGTGTGTGTGTGTGTGTGTGTGTGTGTGTGTGCTTTGTAGTGGAGGGGGCAGGGGGTGAGAGGGAGTCAGGAAAGAGCTGAGTAGGAGGCAGAGTGGGGCCCACTCAGGGGCTCAGCCTGTCACCCCCCAAAAACTGTTACACCACCTCACGCTCCCCAACAGGAAGTGTCTGGTTGTGCACGCGCGCTTCGGCAAAATTCACTGTGGCAGTGAGAGAGACAGAGAAGGAAAATATAAGTGTGTGTGTATGTATCACATGTCTGTTTCCTGCCTCCTCCTCCTCCTCTCTCTCTCTCTCTCTCTCTCTCTCTCTCTCTCTCTCATCCATCTTGTCTTTTCCATATCCTGTTGCGCCACTATGTGCTTTTCCATGTCTAATGTGGAGGGTGTGAAGCCTCGCTGTGGTTTTTTTTCAGCCATCACAGCTTTGTTAGGAGCTCATTTTTCCACGCCGACATTCAAAGGCTGCAGTTTTCCAGTTAACCACATGGTGCCTTACAGCTAGGCAGGGCCCTAAGCCGTGAACCCACACAGTGTTTGTGGCCAGTAAGAGTCTACACACACACACACACACACACACACACACACACACACACACACACACACACACACACACACACACACACACACACACACACCCCTTGCACAACTTTATACAAGTGTTTTGTGTGTTTGACTGGTTGGATAAGTCAGTCGTCTTATTTTAGCAGAGTTGTAGGAGGTACATCCTGGCTCCAGTTCTACCGATATACTGAATATGAAAACATCCCATCTGTTTAACATATATGGGTTTTGTTATTATTATCTCCTCTTTAATGTATCATGCACCCACACAGGGCACTTAATGAAAAACATGAGTCAGTCAAGTCAATCTCAATTTGCGTCACATTATAAATGTTTGTATTTACATTTATAAATCCTACACATCCACACATTAACATTATACAGCATTTATGTCCCCTCATGTATGTTAAAGATAAAACAAGCATATTCCTAGACTACTTCCAGATTGAAGTAAACTCTGTTTTAGTTCTTCCATCAGTTGAAAGTTTCTTATACAAATGAAGGCAGTGGAACTAACTATGTTTTGTGTGCATGTGTTTGGGTGTGTGTTGTTTTGTCATCTCTTTTCAGTACTTTCAGTAGATTTAACAGTCATGATTAGATTATGTGATACACAACTTCACGACATGGTTGCTGAGCTGTTAAAATAGCCTGCATGGTAAATACGATTTTTAATTTGACCAACCCTAACCCCCCTTGCCCTAGTTCTGTGCCATCGGGCTGCCACTCCCCCTGAATACTCTTTAGACCCCAGAGATGCGTTTCTTGACGCTAGTGACAGGATTTTCCCGGTGACAGGAATAAATAAAGGCCTATGTATCCAAGGTTGTCGGCCCGCTTAGCATTGAGCATAAAAATGTTTATAATAATGAGGAAAAAAAGAAGAAACTATATAACTAACAAAAGCAAGCTTACAGTTTATTTACACACATAATTGTCCCCTGCATTTAATCATCCTAGCTACTAGGAGTTGGGGCAGCTGTTCTCTGGAGCCCAGTTACCAGCTCTGTCTCTGAGGCCTTGTTCAGACTGATTTCCTGTCCAGATTAGAGCCAGATTGGTTTTATGCACTATGAACAAGGCTAAGGAATGTTAAAATCTGATTCGGGGTGCCAGTGTGAACATAGCCTAAGGCAAGTGCCTTTGATCAAGGACATGCTCCTAACATGCATGTCTTTTGTGGGGGGACATGCATTTTTTGTTTAGTTTTCTTGTAACTGAAGCCAGTAGGTGTCTTCAGTTGTCTCAAGTGAAGCACAGACATGACAAAGATAAATCATGGTTTTATAAAGTATTGTGTTTCATCTTGAAAAGTGAGCTCAGCAAAGCTTTTCACCCCAAGCTGTTAGTACAGTTCTCTGTAAAGTGAGTCAGAGTGGGAAAATTTCAGAAAGCCTAGCGGTGAATACACATATTCTATAGTGAACTCAGACCAAGTTCTTAAGTTGCCCCATAGATTGGAGTGTTGGAAAAGGAAAATGTTTTAAACAAAATATAACCAAAGGAGAAAATAAAATTATAGTTTGCCTTGTAAAATACCCTTCCATAAAGTAAGTCACTTGTAGACCTGAGCGACATGAAATCTACAGTACTGTACGTGTGTACCTCAATTTGCACTTTGATAAACAGTTTCTAATGGTCTCTATATAGTACATCACCTGAACATTTGTCAGTGTCCTGTTAAAGTAGTGAGTCTGGTGTCTGTGACATCATTCATCAATGAAAGTTTCAGACACATCCTTTTGTTTAAAAATATATATTTGAACATAACGTTATAAAGACGAGACAGAAAGTTTTGTGTGTGTGTGTGTGCACGTGCGTGCACAGCAGTGGTTCTCATATATTTTCATGTCAAAGACCCCCCCAACCCCCACCACCCCCCAAAATGGATATTGTCGCTGTCTGATTATATAAATCAGTGCTATTGAACACCCTTTACGTCTGTGTGTAGATTTACAAATATTGAACCAATGATAAAAAATCCAACTCCATTAGATCCTCAAACTGTCGGTCAAACCACCTAACTCCAACTTTGGAGATATTATAGTATAGATATTATTTGGCCTTGGAACTGAAAATATTTGATGCCAGGGGACCCCCATACAATATTTGTGCGGTTAAAATGTTAAAAAATATTCCAGATGTTTCCTATTTTTCCTATATCCATAAGATTTATTTTTTTAATCAGCAGATTTACAAGCAGTAGTGTATTCATACCCTGTGTTTTTAACGCATTTCAGAACCTTTGAACCATTCAGTCTTTATCGATTCATTCCCCTTCCCTCCTGTTCCTCCCTTCACAGCTGTAGAGTCTGCATACGTCACACTAGGAGTTAAAGGGGTGTTTGGGGCCCTGTTGAAGTTGTTGTCATGCTCATTGTGTCACAGCCATCTGACTGAATGGAGAGCCACGAGGCTGAGGAGATGCATGGCCTCACCTCTGACCCCCTACCCTGTGTGTGTGTGTGTGTGTGTGTGTCTGTGTGTTTGGAAAGAGAGCATGCAGGGACCACAGCTGCCTACCCCTCCGTCTGTCTGGGTTGCTCCTTTTATGCGTGTGTGTGTCCCCACGCAGACACATTCTAAAACACACCACCAGCACACACGCCAGATGCTCGCCTACCAACACAAAGACACGGCATGCATGTTTGCATACCAATACATACTCTTGCACATTCGTGAAGACAGCCTCGCATGCCTTTTCAAATGTTATCACACACACTTATTTTCACACCCCACACATATCAGTTCAAGGCCTACACACACACCCTTGACCACTGTTACAGATACATGGCGCTTTTGTGCGTGTGCGCACATGCAGGTGTTCTTAAGTGTATTTGATGCAATGAAAGTGTGTTGTGTGAAGGAATGACATAAGTATCTAAACACCCTCTATAGAACCATCTGCCAGGTCAGGACCCTGCCCAAAACCGACCAATCGTAACAGAGTCTGGTTGACCAATCACAACAGACAAAATCAGATAAAGGACCAGCAACAATAGAGGCACACGCTGGCTCTGCAGACAGCCTGCTCTTTAAGAAAAACAGCAAAGGAACCAGTTGTGCCCACACAGTAGTCATTGACACACATACACACAGACGAATACACACTATAGAGTTCAATGAGAGACACACCAATCAAAGCATTTCTAAAGGGGCAATGACTTCACAAATGCACCCTGGCACAACAAAGGACCACAACCATATACATACACCAATCAGATACTTTACCAAAATTCATCACGTATACTCACACATAAATTATAATAGAGTATACTCTCGGATATATAGTACACTCCAACAAACTCCCACAAACACACGATCATTTAGTCCAGCTGTTACAGTTGCTATTTGCAGAAGTTCTAAATGACGTCACCCATTCCCACAGTGCCTCCACTGAGAAGCAGCATTGTATTGCCTACTGTGGCCTGAAGAGGGCGATCTGAGCCCCTGATAAACTGGAGACACTTTGATGGAGACCCATCACAGTGTATGCATCTAGAAACACATCATCATGTTATTCGGTCACTGCTCCAGCTAGCATGCCACTGGTGCGCTGGTGAATAGGACAGTGAATGGGAAGTGCATAAAGATGGCTGAGGTCATTTAGCATGCCTATTCATGTACCCATCATGTTTTAGGACACGTGATTTAGTTTATTTTTGATTTTTGCACCTGCTTTTGTCAAAAAGCACACCCAGACTCATTGGTCAGGGGCATAGTTAAGATTAGGCATTGTTTGAATTAATTATGTTTAGTTAATGTTAACTCACACTATTAGTGTGAGTTATTTAGACATGGGTTTAGTTAATATTAGGCATTTTAATTACCTTTAATGTCACTTTGTCATGTATACTGAATAATCGAAAATGTCTTTTTTAATATGTCTGTATCTCACAGACTTCGATCTCTCCCCCTCTCTTTCTCACACACACATAAAAGGGCTGCAGACATACTGTATATTAGACAACAAAGAGATTTGTTCCTCATCAGCCAGTCATTACGGAGTCCCCTGCAGTGTAATTTGTTACAGGTGATCCTTTCACTACGATGTTTTTGTTCTGTTTTCCTCTCCACTCAGTCTCACGCCCACCAGTAAACGGGGCTAAACACAGGCTTTGTTGTGGGCACCATGTTCCATCTCTCAGGGGGGTATTCAGGCGGTGGAAAACTCAAACTGAGTCAGAGGCATGGCCATGTGCTCATTTTCAGGGGAGGATTTTCTTGCAAAGATTCAGGTGAATGAATTTGGCCCCTTGGTGCCAGGGTCATCTTTGAGCTTTTACTATCCAGAGAGTACTTTCCAGCATTTCACTGAAATGCTGGAAAGAGATAATAATTTACCACAGTTAGTCTTAGTACATCACTAAGGCAGGGCCTTGTTCTGCTGTTTTTGGATGAATATGTAGGCAGATATTGAACACAGGAAGAGTGCCTGACATAATTTTATCTCGGACACTACCCTGTATGGCTTAACTTACATATGAAAGATCCTTAAAGGGACATTTTGCCGATTTTGCATCAAACCCCTATTTTTATGAAGTCTAGGACCCATAAACATCCTGGTGTGTTTTTTGTGTTTTATCTGTATTTTTAGATTTTTATCCATATCCTCAGATACTATGAGTCATTTGACTCATAGTCTCTTTATCTCACCTTATTTCCTGACTACATGACTGCAGGTGACTACAGGTGTAGTTCAATCAGCAGCAGTCAGTCAGTCAGCGGCAGTGCCCCAAAGCATTATGGTCATTGTAGTAATGCAGCAGTCCAGTCAAACCCCAGTCAAACACACAGACTTCTATATTTTTCTGGCCATAGGGTGCAAATTTCCAATTTTGCTACTGTTATCTACTACAAATATTATTAACATTGAGTGACTGTAAGTTCTTCCAGGGGTGAAATGCTCCTTTAATGGTGAAGATACCGCATTCAAAGCCTTGCCAATGGTATGAACGGTCTCCTAAGTGGGTGCGGTCACCCTGCGTGACGGCTACAGTTTGTGATCATTCTTGCTAGATCCCGTGAGAGCGTGTTGCTGACACTGACAGGTATCAAACACATAATTTTCCCTTGATTTTTCAGTCTAAAAAGCTACAGTGTCTTAGTTTTCAGTTCACACGGCGGCGACCAGCTTTTCTTACGTCATAATTGTGCAACACATTCTCACTCATCACATGATGTTACCATGATAACACGTTACTATGATAACATGATAACATGATGCTTGGTCAGGAGGACCCCTCTGTGTCAGGGTCAACACACTGGGTACCCCTTCAGCGTCGCTTTTCAACATTCAGGATAATCTGCAATGCGGTCCATGTAGACTCAATATTGAAAACACAGCATCCCAGGAGTGTGATGTCTGCTTTTGGAGTCGGTGCCATTCTAGTTGCAAACCAACAGGCAGAGAATATGTTGTGATCTGTCCTCATCAATATTGTGCATGAAAGCGGTACCTCGCTTTTTGTCTTAGTGCATTATTCTAATCAAAAATTGCATCCATACAATGACAAATCTTATGTTAAGGGATGAACATTCTTCTTCTGAGCTATCCATCACAATATTTGAAGCACTTCCAGCACTTTCAGTTTTATGAAACTATAACGGAATGGAAGGTAAACCTACCCAAAGGTAGCTTTCTCTAATTTATCTCTCCCCCCTGATTGTTTGACGGTCACTTATTGACTCTTATCCCTCCATTCTCCTACACCATTCTGTCTTCTCTTCTGACAGTGAGACGGAGAGAGAGGATCTACGTTGACAGACGTGGGCTGGGTTTTTGGGACAAGTCTCTGTATAGCACAGGTTTATCTGTCTATCGAGGTCATTTGCATAATATCTAATTAGTGAGTTGATGGAGGGACTCGAAGGAAGATGAAAGTGGAGCTGGGGTAGACATGGAGAGGAAATGTGTGTGTGTGTGTGTGTGTGTGTGGTGATAATGTGATACCCCAACTGTCTGTGTTGATCAGGCCAGCTGAGACTCGGGTTTAAAGAAGTCAAGTGTTAACGGGATGCCTAACCGTTCTCTTCCTCCTTCTCTTTCTTTCACTCTCTCTCTCCTGCTCTTCCTCCCCAGACTCAATCGTGTCTTTGTCAGAGCTAATCCTGGAGACCTGCCCGGTAAAGATGTGTGTGCGTATGCACGAGCATTCGTGCACATGCAACTGCCTGTGTGTTTATTGTGTTGTGTTAATTTCCATCAGAACCATGTGTGTGAGTGCAGTGTTTGTATATCCATGGATCATTTGCATGTGTGGTCCTCCTGTTTACATCATGACGTACAGCAGGGTCTAACTACCTTAGTTTCGCAGCTGAACAGGAACTTGATATATTACTGCAAGTGTGTGTGTGTGTGTGTGTGTGCACGTGTCTGCACGTGTCTTTTAACACATGTGTACTGTGCTCTTGTTCACATGTTTGTTGTCTCGCTTGAATAGCTCTAAACATATGTACTGTATATATACTGTATATATGTTCTCACACCACAACAACCCCAAGCACACAACACAATCTCCCACTGACCTATATAATTCAAAATGGCCGCTGCCGCACAGCTGTCCTCCCATGCAGGAAAATATAGAGCGGCAAAGGGTTGGGTGGGGGGGTGAGAGAGAGAGAGAGAGAGAGAGAGAGAGAGAGAGCTGCTGGTGTATGTGGGGGTGTACAGAGGAATTCACAGACTAAGCAGGTAAAAGAATAAAAACAACACTGCATCCTCAGGGCACAATCTGTCACAGTCGTTCCATTTCCATTTCCATCTCTCTCTCTCTCTCTCGCTGAGTCTCTCTCTGAGTCTCTATCCATGTTCCCCTCTTCCCCATTCACCCTCCCGTCTTTCAATCCTCCCACAGTATGAGTCATCCCTCTCATCAAAGCATCTCACCCCTTTGTCACTCCCTATGGTTTAGTAGCTCCTCTCTCTCTCTCTCTATTTATATCTTCCCATTCTGTCTCTCTCATCCTCTCCTTTTTCTCCTTCCACTCCTACTCCCCCACCCCCCAATCAGGATCACGTAAAAGTAGGTCTTATCTGACATGAGCAGTAAGGATGTTGCACTATGATATACACACATACATACACAGCAATTCATTTTCCGTGCTTCCATCCATCCATACGTCTCTTTTCATGTAAATGTCCTGCAAGACACATGCTCACGCATGTGTGTGTGTGTCATCTGTCGAATGCTGTGGTTTTTGTGTGTTCATACAGACTGCATTTCAGTTGATTGAACTGCGTTTACAGTGTTTGCAGTGAGGGCATCTATCGCTGACTGACATCAATGGCTGTGCTGCATGCGCTTCAGTTACAGATATGTCACCTCAAGGCATGCACTGGCATATCTGGATCTGGGTATTTGACATGAATGTGACCATTAATTGAGTTTATGCCCCCCCCCCCCCTCTCTCTCTCTGTCTCAGCCAACCACCGACGAGCTGGTCATGCAGTGACCAACATCCTGGCTAAAGAGTTGATGCAGGAGGACGCCGTCCCATCCAGCAAAACACCCAAGAAGAAGATGAAAATAGAGGAGGAGCCGAAACTAGAAGGGGCGGGATCATTGGAGGACTTATTGGAGGACGCACTGTCTCGGTCCAGTTAAGACACTCTGAAAGAAGACGGTGTTGCCTTTGAGCACAGATCTGGGGGTCAGCCATCTCTCATCCAGATCCATTCCTTCGCCAATACTATGAATCTGCTCTGAGATCAGTGTCCAGAGGTAACGTGTTTTCTGTTCACTCAAATATCAGCTTAAAATGAAAAGTGGCGTGTGTTGCTCCGCCCCCTCCTTATCAAAAGGGACCACCGGACTGGAAGGACTATACCGTATGTATTTTGGGGGACGGACGGTGGGAGGGTCAGTGGATGAGGGCTGGCCTCTCTCTTTGGCCACTAAACTTGCTCTATCGGACCTTTGCAACTGCCATAGAAACTTTAAAACGCTCACTGCACATCTCTGTTTTTTCTCTTTCTCTCTCTCTCTTTCTATATCAATGTCTGTTATATTGGGAGAATCCAAAGACTTACTCAGGAGGGATCTGTCTGTTTGGCTTTTTTGTTTTTGTTCTGCACAGGTACAGTGATTCCTAATCTTCTTGTGATTGGGCGTTTATTTGAAACTGGACATACCGTGATGCAGTAATGACATGAAGTCTTCCCGACGTCCCAGGCCGAGACCACTTTACACTTACGCTTCTTTCATTCTTTTTTTGTAGGGTTTTTGTTCAAAACCTGTGAATCATTTTTGCATTATTGCTTTTGTCTGATATACTGTATGTTAATGTTAATGTTTTACATGTATGTTAAGAAAGAAGTGCCAATCAATATGGATGCAGTCTTGTCATTTCAGCCCTTGTTCTGCCCATTTATTATTTAGCCTTTGGCTGGTGTGTGGACCAATCAAACCCCTTTTCACCAGCAGTTATCATCACATGGTGGGAATGTTTTACTCACCGAGAAGGGATTGTATGCTCCCAGGTGCATATTGATAATTGAGTTAGTTGCCGTTTAACCACTTTAAACCCTTATATACTTCATTGACCGGAGTCACCTATTGGCCCCCTCCCTTTCCCCCCCTACACTAAATATCTTTGGCTTAAATAGCCGTTGCGTTGTGACGCATTGTGAGCTTGTAGATGTGCTATTTGTGGTATAAAATACCACTTATTTTACACTTGTTAACAATAGGCACCACATTATTCCGGCTATACATCGACAAAGGGGCACTGGACTGTACCCGTTCTTCTTGTCTTCTTTTCTGATCTTAGAATCCACTATAGAGAAAAGATTAGGTGAAAGGCAGTAATAAGGTCAATAATGTCCCATTGATGAGTCATTAGAACCAACTTATAATTATTCTTGGATGTGTGTTTCCATACCAGTTCCCAGCCGGAGAAAAGTTTGCATGCCTGTGTTTGTGTGGTTAGGATGTCTGTCTGTTTGAATGAAGTCAGCTGGGTATATTTAGTTAGTGTGAGCAGCTTTTTGCTTGTGTCTGTTGGTGCGCACGTCTCTGTGCACATGCACGTACAGTATGTGCAGCCATCTGTAATTACTGTACTGTCATAAATGCTAGATTTCATAAACAGCACTGTTTTCTTCCTGCTCGGGATGTACTGCACACTGGAAACCTGCCCAAAAACTGCAGACACACGTCTATGTTCGTGCTTGCATTTCTTCATATGCGTGTGTGTGTGTGCGTTTAGCTGAACATAGTTAGCACTTGCCGAATGCCTGGCCTTGCTTTTTGTATTCAAGTAGCCATCACAACGTTGCCATGATGTCCCAGCTTAAAATCCAACAGGATCCTCTTTCATATTTATTCCTATATAGACACAATACTGTACATCCACCAGTTAGCTCAAAGGCACTTGAAAAGTGAAAGGAAAAACGTCCTGCTTTGTTCCACTGTCCACTCTTCCTCATTCATTCTCTCATCTTTCAATCCTCCCACAGTCTGAGTCATCCCTCTCATCAAAGCATTTCACCCCTTTTCTCTTATGTCATACCTGAGTATGACGTAAGAGCAAAATGGCTGCCATGTGAATATGTTCAATTGCCAGAGCCAACTTTTGATAATAGTAGTCACCTAATACTGTAAGTGTAAGTAATTGATATCCAACCTTAGCGGTGCTAGCACATCCTTCAGATTACCCTGCCTGCTGTACTGTAAGTCAAGTCAAGCACAAGCAAACAAGCCGAATGTCTTCCTCATACTCAAAGAAACATTTACACTGTCAGGTTGTGGCTGAACTATAGCCAGAAACTCAACAGCAATGTTGTGTCAACCTTTGTGTGGCATTTCACCCGTTGATAGATGGACTCGATGCCATGTACTCTTTGAAACCTGTATTGAAATGATGACATTTGTTTAACATTGAGGTTCATAAAGAAGATATCAAAACATCACTGGATGTTTTCTTTTCTTTTTTCCAAACAATTCATTCCTTCTGTTCTGATTCATTTGTTTTTCTTTTGTTTTTTAAGAGATTCTTTTCTATGTGAATTTTTATGGTTGATACATTTTTAATGTATGTCAATGGAGAGTATTTCTTTTTTTGTCGTTTGTTGGAAAGAGCGCTGGTATGTATACTGAATAATCCACGTAGTTGTTCATTCTGTTCGCTACACAAAACCATTAAACAATGTCTTCAGTAAATCCACTCTGTCATTCTTTCAGTCTTGTAAAAATGTACTGTATATGCTTTATGAATTCTCACACCATGTACTCATCTCATCTGGTAGTGTGCCTGTGTTGAGGATGTTATGATAGAAAGCAGTCTGTGTGTGTGTGTGCGCGTGTGTTAGTGTGTGAGCGAGAGTTTGCATACGCGCATGTGTCTGTGTGAGTTGTCAAAATCAGAGTTGTTCCTGGTTCTTTGCCAGAGGAAATTCCATTTAAAGCCCATTTCTCTGGGGTTACAGAGAGGGGAAGAGCAAAACTCTTTCTATCTGTCCCTCGCTCGTCTCTCTCACTCTTACAGTATAAACACTGTTATATGGCAGCATAGTATAAATGCCAGTAGTAGAATATACAATGGGATGTGTCATTTTCACTGACACAAATTCAGGATACATGTGTTTCTGTGGCTTACCGTATGTAGTTATTTTCCTAGCTTACATCTGCTAGTCTTCTACATTATCCGTCACTTGTACAAACAAGTGTGTGAGAAAGACATCAAGAGCACTATGCCTGTACAGCCGGGTCCCTTAGTTTAAAATCTGTTTTAGTTAAGTGGCACAGTCATACGACAAAATATGTGTGTCGTATGACACGGGTCCATCCGACAGTGTTTCATCGTGTCTCCCCTTTCTACTTTCCTGCCATTGTACACCTCACACTATTTATCCCTCCCTCCCCCCTCCCTCTCCATGTCCCCTCGTCCTTGATAGATTCAGAGTTAATGTGATCCCTGCATTAAGTCAAACAAATCTTATCACTTCAACCAGGATATGTCATAATTTCCAGTGATAAACTTCATGTGCTTCTTAGCCTTGTCTGCCAGGGAACACACCAGAAAACACCATACCATGGCATGTCAACAAAAGAGCTGGACAAAATCACCCAAGTGTCGGAAATTCTGTGGGAGACTATACAAAATGAAGGTGAATTTGAATTCATTTCAAACATGCAGAACATCTGCAGCACTCATCTCTGTGATGGCATAGAAAATTATGCAATAGATATACTGTAATATAATGTAGTCCGTTTTCTGATGGAGTTTTAGATAATCCAAACTAATGGAGCGAAATGAATATCAGTGGAAATAATCTTCTAGGGAGGAGTTCCACATAAAAAAAATAGGAAGATTGTGATTGTGATTTTTCAGAGCCTTGAAATGTATACCAGCTGTCATTCAGAGTGTGAACTACAGCTCTAAGTCCTTAGTGAACCCTACCTTTCACCTTTGCTCTCATTAATGGGTCAAGTAATTCAACCAAGGAGCTCTGACTCCCTTTCATCATTTGCTAGATCTGCTTACACACATACACACACACACACACACACACACGCACACCATGTGTGAAATATAGGCCATTAATGGATCTCCTCTGACAATAAAAGAGAGGGTGCGTGCGTGTGTGTGTGTGTGTGTGTGTGTGTGTGTGTGAGTCATTCTTCCTCTCCTTTGAAGACATAAATAACCAGCCAGTCATTCTGTAGCATGTGATCCTAATCAAAATAAAGCCATAAATGCACTGTGGCACTCTGCTATTGACTGTGTGTGTGTGTGTGTGTGTGTGTGTGTGTGTGTCCGCCCGTCCGTCTACTTGTGTGCTCGGAATGATGTCTCTGAACTGAAGTGGTTGTGTGTATGTGTGGTCACCCACATGCTGTGTGTGTGTGCGCGCGTGTGCGTGAATGCTTGCGTGCAGTCACTGTATTGGGAGTGGCCTGGTTAAGCAAGTTTGTGTTTGTGAGGTCAAGGATTGGTTTTAGCCACTGTAATGACATAATGGTGCTTTCATCTTCTTAGCTGAAAGTGTAAAAATCAACCCTTAGCCTACATTTTTGCACTTTTGGAGTTACATTAACACTCAGCATGACTGTCTTAACATACACGTGGATGCTGGTGTGCAAATATGCACACGACACACCCATTTCCTCTCCTCCTCTTTAATGTCCCAATGCAGTCCTCCACATTCCATTCCACGGTGTTCCATTGCTTCTCCCTCCATCAGCCTCATCCTTCCCTCAGCAGGGCTCTTCATTTCCCCTCTGCCATGACACAGGCATGAATCATGTGTGTGTGGGTGTGTGTGTGTGTGTGTGTGTGTTGAGGTCAGGTGGCTTGATGGGAGCGTCAGGGCAGGATCTCTGGGATGGAATGATGAGATCTTGAAATAGAGAGGAGGAGTTAAAGGAACAGACTGATGATCTGGAACAGAAACGGTAAACATTTTCAGCGATGGGGGTTTAAAACACTGAGATACAGTAGAGCAGGGCTTCACAAACGGTGTCCAGGTGTGATAACCACACATTATTACTGCAATATATACAACTATGCAAAAATGTTATGAATTATTTTCAAATGTACTATATCAGTATTTTGTACACGTATACTAATTTCCCAATACAGAGGCAAATTCTATATCCTATACTATACCCTATGTCATGCATTGTGTTTTATTCATTTCAAAAAGGCATTTGATTCAATACTCAGAGGCACGATGATGAAGATACTCAAGGCTTATGCAGTCCCTCCCAACCTACTCCGAGCCATAGGAGCCATGTACACGGCTACAAGAGCCAAAAGAGATGACCCCAGACTACAACACTGAAGAGTTCTACATCCTGGCAAGTGACATTTTTTTTTTTAACTCAATTTTTATTGGAACAAAAGATTTTCAAAAGACAGATACACATACATGAATACAAGACAGAACGTAAAAAGTGGGGGGGATAAAAAACAGTAAAATAAAATAAAAAAGGATAGTACAAAAAACATGAAAGAAAACAAAACAAAAAAAACCGATTAGGCTGCAGTCTACAATTTTTTGTTATTTTTCTATTACATATTGGTTATACATTGTCCATGGGCTGAAAGAGAGATGACCACTTTTCCCAGTATTTGTGTGATTTGTCCTCTTGTAGTCTGAGTATGAAAGTCAGTTTTTCCATATTGTATATTTCCCTTATTATGTCCATCCAATTGTCTTTGGTTGGGGAATCCTGTTGATACCAGCGACGCGTGATCGCTTTCTTAATTGCTGCTAGAAAGATTTTGATTAAATATTTGTCAGGTGTCAAGAAATCTTCAGGAATATTTCCCAACAACAACAAGGTACAAGTCTGAGGTATCTCAAAACCAAGAACAGTCTCTATGGTGGCGTGGATATCTCGCCAATATTTTTGAATTTTGGGACACTTCCAGAATATGTGAGCGTGGCCCGCTTCCATGTGGCCACACTGTCTCCAGCATGGTTGATCTGTTTTCAGTTGTTTTGATTTAATTTTAGGTGTTATAAAAAAACGGGTTAAATTCTTCCAGCAGAACTCCCTCCACATTCTTGAATTAGTGGTCGTATATTGTGTTTTACACATATTTTCCCATGGCAAGTGACATTTTTAATATAAAAGATATTATTATTACTATGATTATTATTATTATTTGAAGCCAAAATGTTTCAGTTCACAAATGGGGAAAATAGCAGATCTACAAGCTCACACAGCGCGTTGCATCGCAGATGGGCTATTTTCATGGTGAGATTGGGCCACGAAACGTGTGAAAACCACTGCAGTAGTAGAGACGGAGTGACTGAAGAAGTGAAGGACATACAGAGGAGGGGAGGGGAGGAGAGAGTGAATGACAGAGAAAGAGTGAGCGGAGAGGAGGGAGTGTGGGCCGTGATGAAAATGATTAGTTAAGAGACAAAAGAGGAGTGCTGTGAATTAGAGAGCAACACTGACTGCACTGTGGGAGCAGCCTAGCTGGGTTTCTGTGTGTGTGTGTGCGTGTGTGTGTGTGTGTGTGTGTGTGTGTGTGTGTGTGTGTGTGCTTGCCCACCCTATAATTTGTATGTGTGATTTGTAAGCGCCCACTTGTTTTGCACTCTAAAGTATTTGACAGAACGTATGGGCGCGTTCTTGTTCGGGTCGACGTCGTGTGTGTCTGAATGTATGTGGTATGCTCAAAGTGTGTGTGTTTGCGCACAACGTCTCGTGTGCTTAAATAAACACATAAAGCATATCCTGCTAGCTTTACATGTTAGCCGCAGGGATTTGTAAATATCAATTTCAGCTAACTGGAGTTGTTGTACTTGTTCTACACTGTCAAATGTAATGTCTTCTACACACCTGTTTTACAATGTGTTGTACAACTTTAGTTGATTACATTGTTTTACTGTTTATTTGTGCAATGGTTAACTTGTACATGTTCAACTTCATTTTGGACTGCTACATACACTGCACTATTAGTTGGTACTGTATACAGTCTGCTGACTAATCAGCAAACTGTTCATACACCCCTAAGAGTGCAGTGGAGGAAAGTAACTAAGTACATTTACTCAAGTACTGTACTTAAGAAAAGCTTTGAGGTATTTTTACTTTACTGGAGTATTTCCAATGTGTTTATACTTTTAACTCCACTACATCTCAGAAGCAAATGTTGTACTTTAACACCACTACAATTATTTGAAAACTTTAGCTACTTTGTAAAACATACATTAACCACTTCAGCCCTATATATACTTTGGCTATTTGAAAGAAGCTGATCTACAAGCTCACAATGTGTCGCTTTGTGACACGTTGTGAGCTTGTAGACTGCTATTTTCAAAGGATTTGTATACATTTTATTACATTTAAAACTTATGAAATGGGACATTATGCATAATGAGTGCTTCTACTTGTGGTACTTTAAGTATTATTTTGATTCCAACACCTTTCTATTTTTACTCAAGTAAATATTGAATGCAGGACTTTTACTTGTAACAGAGCATTGCTACATTGTGGTATTGATACTTTTACTTAAGTAAGAAATGTGAGTACTTCTTCCACCACTGTAAGAGAGTTTTTCACTCTCATCCCTATAGAGTACTTTTTACTGTTGTCCCCTTAGGAAGAGTATTTTTGAAAGAGGGTATTTCTTTGTAAATGAATGGAAGTATTTTTTTTGTAAATGAATGGAAGTGACTGTGTTTGCTCTGGTTGGATTCTGATCAATTAAAACACCCAGGAAGGCTCATTACTATGAGCTTCAAGTTCTCCTGATTCCCAGACTCCCTCGGTCTCTCATTGAGACATTCTGAAGAGTAGGGGGAGATTTGTGTATGTGTTTGTGTATGCATGGGTTGGGGGGCTCTGCCTAAGAAAAGGACTTCTAAACAGGGGGAGCATAAATGGCCCGAGTGCTGCCAGGCGACACAATGACACGGCCATTGATAGAGGAGCGAGTTCCCGGGAGCACAGGGCCAATGGCAGTGCAGGAGGCTGTTTCTCAGAGCGCCTGATTGGCTGGCTACAGGAGGCTGTCCTGTCTCCAGGTAGCAAAGTGAACCTCGGAGAAAATCTCGCACCCCGTCCCCTCCCCTCCCCTGGAGGAGGGACAAGATGAGATGTGACCTCAGCTGTACAGAAGGAAATAGACCATGAGGTTGCATACACAACAGATGTGTTCTCACTCTTTTGTTTCTGCCTCTATCAGCTCTCTGGTTGTCTCCCTTCAGCCCTCCACTCTCTCTATTGTCTTTCTCCATCTCTGTGTCTTTATTGTCCGCAGAGACAGAGGTAGGTTACACACAGTATGTAACATATGTGTGTGTGCGTGCATGTGTTGTACGTATGTACTGGAATGCCAGGTTTCTGTTTGCAATGTGCATTAACTCATTCAGTGCCAGACTTATTTCTGGTTGTGTTGTCCCAGTGCCGGAGCCAAAAATGTATTGTAAAAAAAAAAGTGCTTAGGAGCCGAGATACAGCCTTTTTCAGTAAGAAGTTAAACAAGAAGTGAATGGAGCAGCACATTTTCAAATCATGATATCTTGGGTTCTGAAATTATTATTATTATTTTTTTTCATGACATCTTAGACGTCACATGGCGCTCAGGGCTTAACAATGGCGATAAAACGTGACGTCTTAGACGTCATGTGGCACTGAATGAGTTAATGTCCTTTTAACTCGGCTGCACACCCCAGACGTCAATGCAACTCATCTGAATTCAAAATGGTTTATTGGAATAATGACCCGTCTCTCTCTCTCTCTCTCTCTCTCTCTCTCTCTCTCTCTCTCTCTCTCTCTCTCTCTCTCTCTCTCTCTCTCTCTCCTCTCCCTCTCTCTACCTTTCAGAGAAGTGCAGATTAAAAGCCCCACTTTGTTTAGAATGGCTGTCTCTCAACTTTCCCCGCTCTCACTCTGCAGGAACACAAATACCGCTAGACTCCCATTTCCAGGGGAACGGGAGAAGACATAATAAGATTGGCAGTATTGACTGCTGACAAATGGAAAATAATAGCTTTGGCTAGCTGTGTGTGTGCGTGTGCGTGTGCGTGTGCGTGTGCGTGTGCGTGTGCGTGTGCGTGTGTGTGCGTGTGTGTGTGTGTGTGTGTGTGTCTGTGCTCCCCCTGCATCGGTCATCATATCTTAATGATATGCTCTTGATCAGATTACTCGGCTGCTTGTATTACACTCTCCACGTGACGCCCAATTAGCGGATAATTAGCACGGACCAGCGGATGTCAAACGATTGGCTGTGCTTTCACGCCGCTGAGTGACATCTCCATCATCACAGCCCCTCTGCCCATGTACCACCCTGTCACAGCGGTCACACTACGTACCCATCATGGTCTGTAGGACTGAGTGTCTGTGTATGTCTGTCTGTTTGCTCCTTTGACCCAGGAGAGAAAAATTATATATAAAAAAATATATATATGAAAAATATATATATATATATAAAAATAAGTCATTCCACTCATAAGAGGATGCGCTGAGCTTAATTCAGCATGGCCTAAATCAGTGATTCTCAACCTTTTTGATTTCAAGGACCCCCTGTTTTAATATGCATTAGGCCAGTGGTTCTCAAACGTTTTCATGTCAAGGACCCCCAAAATGATATTTATTTGGCCGCGGACCCCCATCTAAAAATATGTTGTTCCAGGGACCCCCCCAGAAGCAAGATTTGAGTTACAAATGTTTGCTTTAAAAAATATATATTCAAAGATTTGCACACATTTTCAAGATTTTTCAAAATTAGCAGATCTACAAGCTCGTAGCGGCACTGATGCTATATTTACACATTTTGCTGGGTACCCCCTGGAACCCCCTCAAGTACCCCTGGGGGTCCCCGGACCCCACTTTGAGAACCAATGCATTAGGCCACAGACCCCCATTTTATATGATTTCTCCACACTACAATCCTCTCTCGTACACTCTTGGAGTTACAGAGACCCGGTAAGGGTCCATTTGGTCGTTTAGCTGGACCCCCTGGTACCCCCTCAAGGACCCCTGGAGGTCCCCCCGGACTTCACACTGAGAATCAGTGGGCCTGAATATCAGCATGAATTTGACTGGTATTATCCAGGCAAAAAGACAAGTGTTTGTACTGTCAGTTCTGAAGGCGTAGAACCAGCCCGGGCGACAAGTCTCATTAAACAGGAGATGGAGGGAGTCACGCAGGGACTTATGCAAATGAGCATGTAAGAGAGAACCAAGTGCAGTCTGAAACTGTGTGGCTTTTCAGATGAACACAGAAAGGACCAGTGGTGGACAGTAATTACTGTACTGTAATTGAGTAAAAGAAAATTGAGTATCTGTGCTTTACTTGAGTATCTGTGTAATTGGATACTTTCACACTACTAGATTTCAAAGAGAAATATTGTACTTTAATCCCTATTTTAATTATAGCAAAAAATAGCAGATATACAAGCTTGCAGGCACATGCGTTGTGACCTTGTAGATCTGCAATTTGTTTCCGCTTAATTTCCAGAACATTTGAATACATGCATTGGTTTAAAAAGAAAATGTACTTTGTAATTTCTACTTGTGAATACTTAAAAAGCAAGTACTCCAGCACTTAAACTCAAGTGCAAATTTGACGGAGTATCTATACTTTGACTCAAGGACGACACATTGTCTCACATTCCATACGTTAAGTGCGCAGGCCGAAGACATTACACAACCTCTTCTACTCTTCTTGTCTAATCTACTGTTCTTCCTCTCATCTTCTCCTCCCCCGCATGTCTAGCCCTTCATCACCATTATCCCCATTAGCACTATTAAGGAAACGTCCCTAACCCAGTCCTCATTATAGCCTTTCCATTAGCGGTTAGCTAGTGTGATGAAACTGACTGAAACCTCAAACAGGCTTTTATAGTCGGGCAGGTTGTGTTTACTATCCAGTCTTCATGCCCTAGAGCAGTGGTTCTCAAACTTTTTTTTTATTTCAAGGACCCCCATAACTCTCAGAGTTTCAGACCTTTAAGGGTCCACTTGAACCCCCTCAAGGAACCCTGAGGGTCCCCGGACGGCACCTTGAGAACCACTGCCCTAGAGTCTAGGCATAGGACCTAGCCCTAGACAGAGACATCATTTAATTCCCCTCCAGTACCAGGACAACCCACTACACACACACACACACACACACACACACACACACACACACACACACACACACACACACACACACACACACACACACACACACACACACACACACACACACATACACACAAACACAGACACACACACTAGCACCACCCACTATCTCCTACACTCCCATAGCCTAAGCTATAAGCCCCACTCTCACACTTCTCCTCATTTTTGAGCTTTTTTACTCCCCTAATCCACGATGTTGGGGCTCGTCCCCAAGGATCATCGTGTCACCGCCTAACGCCCAGGTTTATCCCAAAAAGATGGAGAGCAGAGTGGATGACGGAAAACCAACAGAGAGAGGGAAAGAGGAGGGTCTTTCTGTCTCCACTGCAGCCTGAGCTGATGCCAACAGAATATCAATAAGACAGGGGTCGCACAGCCACACACACACACACACACACACACACACACACACACACACACACACACACACACACACACACACACACACACCCAGAGCGATAACTCTCTCTCTGTGTCTCTGTTTGTCTGTCTATTTGACTCTCTCCGTTTCTCTCTGTCTCTCTATCTCACATTACACTCACTTAGGCATGCAGGTCCACACATGCACACGTTCATAGATCTCTTACACACATTAAACAGATTCGAAGAATAGAGGCATCACTGTACCTGTTGTTGTTGACACTGGTCCCCCAGCAGTACATTAATCGCTGTGGAACGCCACGCCTTTTAGGCTAGCATCTCTCTGGTCTCTCACTATTCGCTTTTCCCGATACCTCTTTTAACCCATATAGACCGGGAACGCATCTGTGTAATTCTTATATTTCTTTGGCTATACATTTTTTTGTATTGTTGTCTCCGCCGTAGGTGGAGAATATGTTTTCGCTTCGTCCCGCCGTGTGTGAGCAAACATTGTTAGCCAAGCTAACATTGGTCAAGCTCCACGTGACACGTGTCAATATGTTGACACCAATGCTTTTGATTGGCTAGAGGGACGCATGACGAAATAAAATTCTATAAATAGGTGTGTCACTTCAAAAAGCCGTTTACGTTTCTTGAAGTGAGGTAAGACAGACTGAAGTCTGTCCCGAAAGGAGACTGGTTCTGTCCAAGCTGTCGTCCCAAGCAGCGCTCTGTCCGTCCCGTGTCTGTTTTCGCTTCGTCCCGCCGTGTGTGAGCATGGCCCCTAGCCAAGCTAACACCGGTCAAGCTCCAGTGACACGTGTCAATATGTTGACACCAATGCCTTTGATTGGCTAGAGGGACGCATGACGAAATACAATTCTATAAATAGGTGTGTCACTTCAAAAAGCCGTTTACGTTTCTTGAAGTGAGGTAAGACAGGATCAATCAGTCTTGATTGGAACGGTACCTTCCAGTCCAAATCACCCGTCCGTGCGTGTGTGTGTCCCTCTGAGAACACCTAACATTGGTCAAGCAAAGGCGCAGAAGGCCAAAGCTAAGAAAGCATACTCATCTACAACAGGGACATCAGGCAGTCTCCTCCACAGTTGCCCCTGTCAGCCTCACAGCTGAAGAGCTGGAGGAAGAACAGCAGAAGGTTCAAGAGCTGCAGAATCGTATCCAGAAGGCTTCCCGTCGTACGTCGCTCGTTCCTCTGGGCAGAGACAGAATCTACAAACAATACTGGCTTTTCCCTTCCACCTGTGCTCTGTTTGTGGAGGATGATTACTTTGGGCTGACGGAGGACATGCTGGAACCCCACCCTGCATCTCTACAGGATGAACAGATGGAGGATGAAGGACAGCGGGACACACAGATGGACACCATACATAGCCCCACCTGTATCCCTGCCTCCCTACCCGACCCGTCCAGTGACAGTGACAATGGCAGTGCCAGTGGTAAGATGGTTTTGGAACGTTGGAGAGAATCTCTGCAGTCCTGCTCCAGTCTTTCCCAAGTGTTTGTCCACCTGTCCACTTTGGAAAAGAGCATCATTTGGGCAAAGTCTCTCCACAACGCTCGCTGTAAACTGTGCAGACGGAAAGGAGACGCAGAGACTATGTTACTGTGTGACGGATGTGACCGAGGACATCATTTGCAGTGTTTGAGACCCAGACTGAAGTCTGTCCCGGAAGGAGACTGGTTCTGTCCAAGCTGTCGTCCCAAGCAGCGCTCTGTCCGTCCCGTGTCCTCCCGTAAGCTCTCCACTACTATATATCTTTTACCCTATTGTATCTCATTAGTTATTGCTATGATAATATAATTGCTATATATCAGATGCGTCATAGTATATATACATTTTTGTAATACAGTAATACATTTATGAAAATTTGTATTATTGTCTGTTCACCTGCCGGAGGTTGTATCTCATTACTTATTGTATCTCATTACTTATTGTTATGATAATATAATTGCTATAATATAGTAACATGTTCTATTTTACGTAAAAATTAGAACATTCCTAAAGAACTATGGTTAGAGATAAGGTAGGTGATTTCATTTGATTAAAATAGCACTGGTCCGCTGGCGGAGACTTGTGCTCCGAGGAGCACATTCTCTAGTTTAAATATATAATTTAAAGCCAATTTTTTTTACTCAAATCTTTGCTTCTGGGGGATTCTACAAATGTCTTCTAAACACTAACAGTTTTTTGAAAAAATGTATGGTGCTATAATCAGTGGTTCCCAATGTATGTATTTGGCCGCGGACCCCCATCTCAAAATATTTTGTAATGGGGACCCCCAGAAGCAAAGATTTGAGTTAAAAATGTTCCCTTTAAAAATATATATATTCAAAGATTTGCACACATTTTCACGATTTTTCAAAAATAGCAGATCTACAAGCTCATAGCGCGTGCCGCGCTATGAGCTTTTCCTGGCTTTAATGGGTTAACAGCTTTCAACCTGGCGTCCCTACTTTGGCCATGTCGTTGCAGGCAAAAACTTTCAAGACAAGAAATGTCCAAAATAGCAGCTCTACAAGCTCACAGTGTGTTGCGATACAACATGTTGTGAACTTGTAGATTGGCGTTTTTGCTGTGCGATACTGTCATAGGACAAAGCACAAATATAGGAACCCCTGTCATCTTAGAGTTGCAACTGTACTTTGACCACTTTTTTCCCGTCTACACCAAATATCTTAGCCAAAAATAGCCGCTCTACAAGGTTGTAGATCGGCTATTTTTGGCTAATGTCCTCCCCGGAACATGGACATTGGGGTTCAAGTGGTTAAGTGGTTTTAACAATACATTTTTAGCAGCATTGTCCTGTGGGTGTGTGAGGCTTTCAACATCAGCACCAGGAAGGAGCAGACTGATATTGATGGGTAGAACTTAAAGTGATGTTAGTGCTGTTATCCATGTGGAACACCCTGAGGGTGTTGTCTGGGCTCAGTCACAAGGGTCCCTGAATCCCTGACCCATTTCATCAGCTCACCCTGTTTGCGTGTGTGTGTGTGTGTGTGTGTGTGTGTGTGTGTGTGTGTGTGTGTGTGTGTGTGTGTGTGTGTGTGTGTGTGTGTGTGTGCGTGTGTGCGTGTGCGTGTGCCCCCTATCTGCCCATTCTCATTGATGGAGGTGAGAGAGTTGCCAGTCAATTGACCTACATTATTTCCACTGGGGGCAATGAATTGCTGGGTGGGGCATCTATGCGGTGTGTGTGTGTGTGTGTGGACTGGAGTGTCTGTCTGTGTCTGAGAAAGACGTGCGAGCACACACACACACACACAGAGAGAGAGAGAGAGAGAGTGTGAGTGTGTGTGTGTGAGTGTGTGTGCAAGTCTGACCTACATAAGGTATAACCCTCTCTACGTCCGTTATAAGTATGAGGGGAACATATATAACGCTACATCCATGCTGACATTTAGAGGTTAAAACCATCTGATGCTAACTAACACAGACATTTATCCCACATAAAAGGCTACTAGTCTCCGTTGTCATGATGGAGAAGCCATCATAAAAGCCCACTGTTGATTCTATATGGGTGGCATGTGTGAGCATAAAGTGCTTTATATGTATATAAACAATAAAATACAGAGGTTAAAGTCAGTCTTGCATTGCCATTCCCCGAAATACCGCCGCCAGCCAAGCATCTATTACTGGGGATGACGTCACTACTTTGCCCAGTAACCATGGTTACGCTTGCCTCCCGCTGGCACCCTTTTCCCCTTTTCTTGCCGTTTTTGTTCTCTTCGCACTGTCTCCTTCATCATTTTCCTTTCCTCACCCCTCTCTCTTTCTCCTCGCTCCATCTGATTTTTTTAATCGTCCTCATGTCTCTCGCTCTCCAGTCACTCTATTCCAGTCTTTGATTTTTCATTTCCACTCGCGCTTTTCACTTTTTTTCACCTTTTTTCATTGTCCTTTTTGAATATGCCTCTTTACCTCTTTGATTATACCTCTTTATCTCGAATATCTCATTACCTTCCTTTTCCTCTCTCTCTCTCTCTCTCTCTCTCTCTCTCTCTTCTCTCTCTCTCTCTCTCTCTCTCTCTCTCTCTCTCTCTCTCTCTCTCTCTCTCTCTCTCTCTCTCTCTCTCTGTAGCTCTGTCTCTCTCTCCTCTCTCTCTTCAAGGACCCCTCACTGCTCCCCTTATTCTGTATCACAGTGAAAATGTAAAATGGAGGCAAGAGTGAGAACCGTTCCAGAATGGCCAACCGTCATAAACACAGACAGACAGTCATAGATACAGACAGACAGACAGTCATGGAGAAAGACAGGCAGTCATGGACAACAGACAGACAGTGTTATTGGACTTTGTCCTGGGCCAATGAAGGGCCAGATAAATGGCAGCTGGTCAGAGCTGACCTTTTCAGAGGCTGGCCTTGGGCCATGGAGACAGGGAGGGCAATAAGAAGAGATGTGGGTATTGGCTAGTTTGAGCCAACGATATAGAGACAGAGAGAGAGAGAGAGAGAGAGAGATTATTATGCCAATAAAACGTTTTGAATTGCAGATGAGTTTAAATTGACAGAGACAGAAGAAGAGAAAAGCAGAGAGTTTGCTGAAAGGAGCACAGGACCCCTGCAGAAAACAATCAGTGGACCTACAAGGCTCTGTATCCAGGGGAGCCATGGAGAAGACATGTCAGCAGAGGTCAGAACAGGAGCGGAACCAAGCCTGGAAATGGCATCCGTCCCATTAACAGAAAATAGTTACAGTGCAGTGCAGTACAGCCAGATACTCCAGCACAAGTTTAGGTTGCTAGGGTTGTTTATTTTAGCCACTTGTAACTCTGAGAGTCAATTTGGTTACATGTCTGCGCTCACAGAGGTAAATTAACGGTGAGGATTTTACAGTGTGTGTATCTGTGGTATGTATATACTGTATATGACTCAGTCTATGCCAGTCTTTCCTCCGACAGACAGTACAGAAGAAAGACGGGTCCAGTGATGTATTTAGAGAACACCCATTCTGAAGAAATGGCTGAGGTCAAATAAAAATGTCACGTGCTGCTGACTACTAGAATCCACTCTAGTGCAGACAGACTGGGAAGCATCATGGGGGGTTAAAGTGGGGTATTATGCGACACATTGTGCAGATACGGTAAGCAGCTTACTGTCCCTGTGCAGGGCTGGTTCTGTACAGGGTGGGGGGGGCTCAAGGGGGTGGGGATGGAGAGGACAAAGAGCCCACACTCACACGAGGAAACATGGGGAAGAGACACAGCGACACAGCTGGCCGACAGGACAGGACAGGACTGGACAGGACAGGACAGGACAGGACAGGACCCTCGGCTCAGTGCTCCCCCGCTCCATTTCCATCCTCGCCATCGGTTCGCTTAGTTCTCTTTGCGCGCTGAACCAGCTGCTCTTTTTGCTCGTCGTCAGATCAAAATATTGTCCCCCGTTCAAAAGCACACACTGTCTTTGTTTGCACCTCCTCAGTTGCTCGTCTACATATATAATCTGTTGTTGTTTTCCTGCTCTCGTTTTGCCCCCGATTTCACCGACCCTCCCTCTCTCTGTCTCACTCCCTCCCTCTCTCTGTCTCACTCCCTCCCTCTCTCTGTCTCACTCCCTCCCTCTCTCTGTCTCACTCCCTCCCTCTCTCTGTCTCACTCCCATCCCATCTCTCTGTCTCACTCCCTCCCTCTCTCTGTCTCGACTCTCCCTCCCTCCGTCCTGGTAATCTACTGCCTGAGAAGACAGGTCTCTGTCCGTCCCTGTGAATGTCCGTCTGTCCATCCATCTGTCTGTCTCCATGGTCTACCCTGTTGCTGTGTGTTGCCAGGGACCCCCACCCCTACCCCCCCACCACCATCACCCCCCCCCCCCTCCACCTCATCTCCCTCCACCCAGCATCTCGAGGCGGCAGAGTGAAAATGGATGGTGGGGGTTGCCATGGAAACTGGAGGTCTATTGCGCTATATATGCTCGGTCGACTCGACTCGACATCATCTGCTGCTTGCTGCCGTGTGTGACACGGTTGCAGAGCACATGAATATTTGAGCTTTATTGACACGGACACTCTGACAACACATATACTGCAGGAAAAACTCCAGGACCTCAGTCATTCTGAAGGAGGAATATGTATGTCGCTGCCTCGCTAACCCAGAAAAATGTCTCGCTCCATCCCAGATCAAAGTCTGAGCTCTGTCAGCCTATATCCGAAACATCCTCTACGGTCTCTCTCTCTCTCTCTCTCTCTCATCTCTCTCTTCTCTCTCGTCTCTCTCTCTCTCTCTCTCTCTCTCTCTCTCTTTCTTTCTCTGTCTCACACTCTCTCTCTCTGTCTCTCTCACTCTCTCATTTGGAGATAGAAAGCTGACAGAGCTCAGCCTTTTATCTGTGGAAGGAAAGAGAAGCACGAGAGTGGTGGGAGGAAAGAGCAAACCAACTGGATGCAAAGACAATTATAGGACGGAACGGATGAAAGGACTTTCACTGGAAAACAGTGATTTGTAGGCTGGGGGAAATGCAGAGTCGGAGAAGGGAGGGGAGTGCATGGAGAGAGAAGAGAGAGGGAGAGAGAAGAGAGAGGGAGAGAGAGAGGGAGAGAGAGAGAGAGAGAGAGGGAGAGGGAGGGAGATGTTGTTGGTGCAGTAAATTAGGCCAATGGTGCTACTCTCATTTCTTCTTTTCTCCTCCTCATCTATATAGTATCTTTTACTTCACAATATATACCAGTGGTTCTCAAACTTTTTTAATTTCAAGGAACCCCCATAACTCTGAGTGTAACTCTCCATAACTGTAACTCTGAAAGTTACAGACCGTTGGAATCCCCTCACTATACTATACTATACTATACTATACTATACTATACTATACTATACTATACTATACTATATGGTCAAAACAAGGCATGGCATGTTGATCTCAGACTTCATATGGACTTGGACTCTAGTCATCGTTCTATGACATATGTATCTATGACATAGCTCCACATTTCTGTGCTTCTGCCCGATCCGATCCCCATGGACTTCTATTATGAAATCTATTATAAATATATAATAAGAATATATAAGAAAATTTAAAAATATAATATCCACAATGTGTGGAAAACATCCTTGAGCTATACTGGCAGCGTCTGCAAAAATGTTTGGCCCAGCGGTTTGCGAAATTTGCCCTGGACAATCACACAGACTCACAGACAAACCCATTTCAAATGGCTCTGCCTCCTACAGAGCCATGCCATGAAAATAAAACTAGCTACTATAGTTCTCTACTCTGTAATTGTACACTACTCTGTCATAAAACAGTCATACTACATTATGTTCATTATACTCTACCACGTAATCATAAGTGTCATACCATGCTACAGTCTGTCTGTTGCCTAAAATATTCCACACTCTTGTGTAAACAGAGCAAGAGGGAGTTATGCCTGTGGGCAGGTGTGTCCTCTAAGTCAGAGGTCTTTAACAGGGGGTCCGGGACCCCTAGGGGTCCTCAGAGTTACTACAGGGGGGCCGCCAAATCTTTGTGTGTTAGGATCAATTTTATACTATATGTAGTGGGGGTCAGAGAGACAGGCCTGTAACAGTGCTGAACCTGACATATCAAACCTCTTTAGAAGAGAACTACAGTTTGTCCAGAGAAACCACTGCCTTAACTCTTTTAATGCCAGATGTTAAAAGCGTGTCATTTGATATGATGCACATATCCAGCCATTCATGAAGATATATAGGTTTCAATTCCAGTGACCTTAAACCCATAAGCCCTATACGGTATACTTTGTTGTAAGACAAATGGTGGAAATGGCCGATCTGCAATGTCACAACATGTCACATCGTGACAAGCTGTGAACTTGTAGATCTGCTATTTCCGATTATTATCATTATCATTCGAAAACAAAAGCAAAAAGCTAATTTTAAGAGGAAAAGACTAAAACAAACATAAAACCTATAATGACATGGCCAAAATAGGGATTCCAAGCTGTTGCTAACAGAAATTAGTTTAATAGTTTAAAACAGTACATAGCCTACATTTAGTTTACAGGTCACAGAATATACATTCCATTCTGTTGAGGAGCGGTTTATTGGTTTAGGGAATGGAGAAGAGTAGAGTAGAGGAGAGAGGGAGGGAGGTTTAGTAGTGAACGCTTATTAGCTTGAAATATCCATGAAGCAGCTGCACCATTTCCGCGGTAACACCTGTCGCCATGGCGCTGAGATGTCGACATGCTTCTGTGTCAAAGTCTGCATATCTAGCGTACTACACATTCACAGAATGACCTAGGCCTAGTCTAGTGTATGCAAGGTTTGCACCCACGCACACGCACGCACACACACGCACGCACGCACGCACGCACGCACGCGCACACACACACACACACACACACACACACACACACACACACACACACACACACACACACACACACACACACACACACACACACACACACACACACACACACACACTTCATCTATGTACAGAGCACACAGATAAAGAATTTGGACTGTTTCTGTAATCCTTCAGGGTAGATTGACTCCTTTGTTGTGACTTTTATATATTTAATCTCTTCTCTCCTCTCCTATCATCTCCTCTTGCCTTCCTTCCCTCTGTACTAGTTCGGGAATAGGGAATGTTGTGTTTCCATGACAACTGCAGTGGTGGAGGAAATGGATTAGATACTCTGCACAGCTCTGTGCAGGGTGTGTGTGTGGCTGGATTGGGGGAGGGGGAAGTGTTTATGGGGTGTACGGCTTGTGAAAGGGGATTGGGTTGGGGGTTGTGGTCTATAGGAGAGAGTGGGGAGAATGGGGGGGGGGGGGGGTGTGTGCCCTCAAACCACATAGTGCCAGCTGGAAGCTTCTGATCTCTCAAAAGGCACACTTTTGTATCATGTCTAGTGGATGAAAACCAATTGATCTTGCTGTTGTGCCATTCTACTCTGTGCTGTTGATTTTCACGTGACATTTGGTTTCTGTTCACAACGTGGATTGGGAACAGAAACCAAATGTCATGCCATGACGTCTTGTGGTCTTTTTAGATTATTTGATTTCTGCTTCCAGTACAGCGATGAACAGGTGTTCTGACCTCTGTCTGATATCAGCACATTTTACACACTGTGTTGAACCCCTTGACTCTATAAACCTGCATGGGTGGGGCCTGAAACACTGCTGAAAATCCTCTCCTCTCCTCTCCTCTCCTCTCCTCTCCTCTCCTCTCCTCTCCTCTCCTCTCCTCTCCTCTCCTCTCCTCTCCTCTCCTCCTCATCCCCTCAAGGAAAATCAGAGGCAGACAATTAACCCATTTTCACGTCTTCTTCTCCATCACTCTCAATCAGATTCCCCTCAGTCATGGCCAATCCCTCCACCCCGTTCCTCTCCCCATCTCCCCCTGTCTGATTCCCATCCTTCCAGCTGAAAAAACAGGCGCAGAAGCTTTGGCAAGAGCAATGGGGAGAGACAGAGAGAGAGAGAGAGAGGGGGGGGGGGGAGCTTTTCAGATGGAGAGAAAAGAGGGCTTGCCACAGAGTGAAAGGAAGCATTGTGTGTTTCTTCCAAAATGCTACGGCTCCATCTCTGTGCTTTAGTTGAGCCAGCAGTCAGCACATTACTGTGTCTCTTTAAATCAGAGCAGAGTTAGTCCTAGCAACGTTCAGGCTACACTGCTCCTATGTTCCCGCTCAATGGCCTCCTCCTCCTCCTCCAGCCAAAACCACAGACACCTCCCTTCCTTCTTCATCTCAGTTCCCGCTATTACCTCTATCAGACACATTTCCTTCCGCTGAAGTAACGGGAACAATTTGTCAACAATTTGAAAAAATAACAACATGTTTAAACTTATGTTTGTCAGCAGTTTTTGGATATAATCACTAAGATTTGTGATCAATCATTGAGGAATCTTCTTATAGTCTGAAGATATCTGCGAGCAGCCTTGATATCTGGCCAGAGTGCATTTTTGGGAGCAGGTTGAATGTGTGTCACAGAACGACAGAAGAGAGAAAAAGAACATGTTCCATTCTGTTCTGTTCTCTCACAATTCATTTTTCATGAGGAACATCTGTCCAGTGGAGTCTCTCTCTCTCTCTCTCTCTCTCTCTCTCTCTCTCACACTCCTGGCTCAGAGAAGAGACCTGACTAATCCGCCTCTTCTTAAGAACAAAAGCACTGTATGGAAACGTATATACACATTTCCTTCAATGACTTATAATGTTTCACATGAACAAATATAGTCTAAGAAAGGCTTAGAAATAAACACGGTTGATGGACAGATAAATGGATACCCCCCACACTGGAGCTCCAAGCCGGAGTTAACACACGCAGTGGCAATACTGGGACATGATCCGCGGCAAAGACTGGCATAATCTGGTCTTTATGGCCACTCTGCCCACAGAGCCACACTCTGTCCTCCAACATGTGGTGACCCATATCACCTCTCATCTCCACTATACTCTAATGGAGGGACAGCTGCAGGATAGGGGGATGGATATGTGTGTGTGTGTGTGTGTGTGTGTGTGTGTGTGTGTGTGTGTGTGTGTGTAGGGGGGGGGTGCTGGGAGCTTCCTTCCCTTCACCGGATTGCTGAGAAATCTAAGGGGAGGGGGGGCTTGAGGAGGCGCGGAAAACCTACATCCTGTCCCGCCATAGGCAGCTTTTACATCACATCCTGTTTCTGGCAACACATGGCTCAGATGGGGTCCTTGGAATGAAATTGGATCCTTTGTTTCCTCTCTAACCTCATTGCTGCTGGTTCACACACAGAAGAGAAGTGTAATGGAGAGGCATGCATGCTCGTTCGCATAGTGCTGGAATGGTGATTTTGACACCTAGATCTTGTTTGTTTTCATCAACCTCCAACGTGTTTTGACACAATTTATCTTGAAGATTTCGCCATTTCGGCTATCTCTCTCCATTAATTAATTGCCATCTGGTTGTGTTTGTAATCCCTCAGAGAGGAATTATAGAGGTTTGAGCTTCCCCGTATTGGGTCAAATTAAGCCGCAGGTGGTGCCCTTTCGTCCATTCCTTTAAGTTGCTTTGCAACCATATAATAATATTACAATGATAATAATATTCCCCCTCAGAACCAAACACTTTGGTTTCCGGGGCACCTAACCTCCTCAGCCAACCTTTCTTCAAAACTGACCATAGTACGTTGCTGTTAGATTGAGGAAAGAAAATAAATAAAATGATATAAATTAAAGTTAAATATAAAGTTTCTGAACAATCACACATAATGTTCACATTGGTGTCTATGTGGTGATGTTCATAGTTAGAAAATGTTGGAGGAGCAAAAACTGCTTGCAACACAATGCATTTGTTAGTTTTTTCCGCAATGATGTCATTTTGTTTCATCTGTGGCAGGAGAAATCATTTATCCCACTAGTTGAATTAGTGTTAATTGAATTGTGTAGAGAGAGAGAGAGAGAGAGAGAGAGAGAGAGAGAGAGAGAAGGTGTGTGCATGTGTGTTTCTCTGTGTCACACTCAGGATGTGATGATGCCTGTGATGTGTTCAGAATGTCTGACTAACTGTATTACAACACACAGGCAGTCCATTGTGAAGGGTACAATCATCAATGATCAATGACTTGTCTGGGCTTTCCCTCCGTTGGATGACCCGCACTATACATCACTGCCCTGCTTTGGAGTCTTTTTGTCTGTGAGCGTGTGTGTGTATTCCTGTGTATTCCTCTTTTGTATGCATTTCTGTGTGTGTGTGTGTGTGTGTGTGTGTGTGTGTGTGTGTGTGTGTGTGTGTGTGTGTGTGTGTGTGTGTGTGTGTGTGTGTGTGTGTGTGTGTGTGTGTGTGTGTGTGTGTGTGATTATTAGTGGAAATGGGCTTAATTAAGCCAGGCAGGGGGTTGGGGAGGGATAAAGACATAAATAAAAAGAACAATCCTCCCATTCTGCTGGGTCTCCCCTCTGGGAAGCGCCTCACTTCCTGTCCATGTGCAGTGACAGGAAACAGGAATTTGGTGACACACGGAGGCAACGAGGACAGCAGGAATCACCATGAGGGTCAGGGGATGACAAACACCAGTTGGATTTGTCCCAAGATATTACCTTATCCCTTTCATACAATTGCACTGGTAAAGTGACCCTGAAGTTGGTGCAGTTCACTTTATACTTGTATTGCTATAAACATGGTTTGCATTTCAATTTCTTTTTGAATAGTGGTTTAAAAAAATGTAAGGACCATTCCCTTACAGGCCCATAGATTTCCATTCAGCAAAACCTGGGCATGGCTCCAGTCTTTCATTGCTGTTGTGTTGACTCATCCACTCATCTCTGTGTGTGGGATTTTCTTTACTCTTCTTTGCCACGTTTTCTTGCGTATGCTTCACAGTGCATTGCCAGATCTGACTAATGGTTGCCTAGACCTCGTATCTCCATATTATTATTTTTTTTCCATAAATGAATACCCTACTTTGTCATACCACAGTGTCACATAAAAGTCAAAAGAATAACTGATCTACAAGCTCACAAGGTTGTGAGCTTGTATATCTGCTGATTTTGCTATATATGTTTTTTAAGTTAAAGTGTAAGTTAAAGTGTGTCTGTGGGTTTTATAGATATGGAACAAATGAAAAGTATTAACAAGAGCTTGTGACTAAATAATATCGGATCCATTGGAACAAATTTTTTTCTTCCATTTTCTGAAAAGTTAACAGTTTTGGACATACAAGGTTTCTGCCTGACAGCGACGATATGCTTCTCAGTGCATTGCAAGATCTGACTAATTGTTGCATATTTGTGTTCTAGCAGGCCATTCCATTCAGCCGGGCCACAACTTGTTGTACTGAACAAGACAAGAATTGAGCAGAGAAGGTGCATAACACAAGAGTTGCCTTAGCAACCACATAATGCAAGCAGAGACGAGGGAGAGACATGGTTTGACATCGCAGTCTGTCAATCAACTCAAACGGGGCGGGACCATAGGGCAGGACCTATTTGCTGATTGGGTAAGCCCTTGCTCTCGATTACTTTGATCTGTCTGTAAGCATATGGAGCCTATGGCCATTTCCGCCATTTTTAAATCCCACTGAATGTCACTAGTGTTTTTATCTGTACTGTACTGTTGGCCTATTCAAATCGATCTGAAATCATTAGCCTACTACAATACAATGGCACTGGTCAGTCCGGAAGAACACTTCAAAGCACTAGAAGACGACTTCTATACATTAAACATGTGATGGTGTGGTGGTGGACTAATGCTCAAACTCTCAGCACTGGGTTTCCATGTTCAAGTCCTAGAGCTACTGTAGTTGAATGTGAAAATGCTGTGAATTTATTAACATAAACAAACTTCAAAAGTACTAAGTTGACTGAGTGATGGTGTAGTAATACTCAGTCTTTCAGCAGAGAGTTTCCATTGTCAAGTTTTGCCAGCTAAACTATAAATTTACAACCTAAAAGCACTAAAAGTACAAATGCGGGGTTGAACAGGAAAGTTACATAATGGAGCTTTAAACGCTGGAGTATTTCAACTTTACTAACTGAACGAACGCTAGATTTCAACCGTGCTAAGAGACACATGTTAAGGTTAACACACAGTGAGTTCATCATGTACAAGTCCCAGTCCCATTATTACTACCTTTGTTCATTGCTGGAGTACTCTGAAATGATAAAGGTCAAACTACAAAAGAACAACAGGAAAGCACTAAAAGACAAATCCAATTGAAAGGTTTGTAATTTGTATGACACTGTACTGTCCTCCAACAGAAAGAAAACACATACACTCACAACTTCAAAAAGACATTTTATGATATTTCTATACAACTAGATTCTGACAGAGCACGTTTTTGTTCACAGGAAGTAATTAAGATTGGCTTTTTAGGGACTTTTGGGCATCTATTGTTAGGTATGTCCATATAGTAGGCTAACGTGCAGCTATGAGTATCACACAGGTGAACGAAATCAAGAGGAATTCATATTAATTAAAGTGTATCTTGAGCCTGGTGGCGCAAGAGAGAAGCAGAGGTTTCACTAGCTGAAGGATGTGGGTTTGAATCTTCGTCCCACTAAATCTTAATTTTTGGTCTTTTCGGAGAATAGCATGGAGGCAGCACACCTCCCTCCTCACACTCTCACTCACACAATGTTGAAATGTTTCATAGTTTTAGAAATATACTCCTTTAAAAGTTCAGAAATTTATAATGGAGGTCAATGGAAGATTTTGGCACCTCAAAAAACTATTTTTCATACTTCAACCTATAAACTTGATTCACAATTTAAAAATTCCACCTTACTGTGGATGCTTGAGATTTTTACTTTGAAATAATTTGTAGTTTTTGAAATATTTAACTTTAGGCACCCCATTATTAGTTTGATTTTATTGAGGCATTTTAATAATTTTGAAGACACAATTGAGGAAGTAATACTTAACCCACCTTGGAATTGATTGAAAAGCTGTGTTGTGGCGTTACTGTGTTGAGATGCTGTCTACATGATCCAGAAGTGGTGGGTTTACTCTTTACTGTGAAGCTTTGCAGACTCCTCCAATAGAAAGGTTTGTATGACACTGTACTATTCTCCAATAGAAAGAAAACACCTACACTCACAACTTCAAAGACACTGGTATGGAACTCCTGGTTTACTAGGGTGGGGTTCAATTCCCTACAGTGTCCTACTGATATTATCTTTCATAACTATCATCTATCATATTGTAATAGTTATCATAACTATCAGTCATAACTATCATATTGTAATAGTTATCATAACTATCAATCATAACTATCATATTGTAATAGTTATCATAACTATCAATCATAACTATCATATTGTAATAGTCATCATAACCATCATATATCTTCTATTATATTGTAATATATATCTTCTATCTATTATATTGTAATAGATATCTCCTATCATATTAATTATCTATTATATAGTTATAATAACTATCATATTGTAACATAGTTATCATCTATTGTCATATTGCTTGCTCTCTCTCTCTCTCTCTCTCTCTCTCTCTCTCTCTCTCTCTCTCTCTCTCTCTCTCCTTTATCTAGCCCCGCCCCTACGTGAAAGTGTTTTTTTTTAGGTCTTGTGTATATATATATATATATATATATATATATATATATATATATATATATATATATATATATAATTTGTCTGCAATACGCTTTCTCCCTGGATCCATTTATTGCGGCCATGTTTCCTTTCTTGCTTATTATACATTTGACTTCCTCGTATGATTCCGGGGAGACATCAAATTTCTCTTTTGGGTCTTGAGTCGAACCAATTACTCCAGCGGAGACATCAAATTTCTCTTTTGGGCCCAAAAGAGAAATTTGATGTCTCCGCGGGAGTAATTGGTTTGACTCAAGACTCTTTTGGGTCTTGAGTCTTGGGACTCAAGACTCAAATCCTGGAAATCAAATCCTGGAAATGGCAAATCAGCATGTGTCTCTTGCACACACAATGGTTCATACTTATGCTGTTCACTTGCACGCTCTTCTGTGAAAGATTAGATAAAGGTTAAAGCCCCAGGTAAAAGTTGGAAGGATGTCCTTGCTGGTTTTGAACTCAGGATCTTCTGTGTGCAAGGCCTGTATCTCAACCACTGCTCCACCATGGTTCATACTTTTGTGGGTCTCTTGCACATTTTTCAGTGAAAGAGTAGATAAAGGTGCAAGAGTCAGGTAAAAGTTAGAAGAATGTCCTAGTTGGATTTGAACCAGGAAACTTCTGGTTACAAGTCCTGTATCTAATCCACTGCACCACAGTGGTTCTTACTTACTTTGTTCACTATTGTGGTCTTCACTGAAAGATTAGATAAAGGTAAAAGCGCCCAAAAAAAGTTGGATAAACATTCTGGCTGAATTTGAACTGGGAGCCTTCTGGTTGCAAGCCCTTTATCTACACCACTACACCACAGTGGTTCTTGCATAGCCCGTTCACTTGTGTGTTCTTCCCTGTAGGACTAGTAGCCTGCCAAAGTTTGTACTTTTCCCCCAGTTTAAATGTCCATTGCCATTGACAATGCATTGGGCGCTTAAAGTTAAATATTTCAAAAACTACAAATCATTTCAAAGTAAAACATCTCAACATTCCAACAGATGTTTTTTTTTAACAATAACTGTTGTGTTTTCTTGTTGTGTTCCTTGTTTCTTAGTTATACTTGGTGTTTTACGATACAGTTGTGTTTCTTTACATATTTTAGAAATATATCTTCTTAGTTCTAGTTTTAATTTACACTTGTGTACCTTTTGTTTTGTAGTGATGTCTGAGTGTTTCCTGTTTGCTGCTACCTGTCTTGTCTCACCCTGTCATTTGCAAATGTTGTTCACCTGTGTCTTGTTTAGCCCTAGCCAATCGTGTGTTGATTGTCCATAGATAAGCACCTGTGTCGCCAATGTGTTTCTGTTTGCCCTTCACTGCCAGTCTGTTTGTTGTATATAGTTGTCTGTGAGTATCTTAGTGTTTGATATAGTCTCCTTGATTCAGTGTATGTAGGCTTTCTTCTTGTGCTTTTACAAGTGAAACTTTCAAGTGCCCTCCTAGTCCTTCTCGTGCTCCTTGTGTTCCCTGTTTTTTGTCATAATAAAAAAAAAGAAAACTCCTTGTATCTGAACTAGTCTGCCTTGGTTTTTCTGTCCTGCACTCCCTCCTGACTCGCATAGTGACAGCAGTCTTCATTACTTTTGGAGTCTCTCATTCTCCCCTCTCACATTTTGGCTTGTTTGTCTTTTGGTTTGCATGCATCATCCAACTCCTTACTTCTAAGACATTTTAATTTCAATGACCCCCATATCTCTGAGTGTACAAATGAACCATTAGGGGTCCATTTGGTTCCATTTTGTACACTCTCCGGAGTACAGAAATGTAAGGGGACATTCAGAACCCCCCCTCAAGAAACCATGAGGGTCCCCTGGACCCCACTTTGAAAACCACTGCTTTACACACATCCACTACAGATTCTGCAGACTAACTCACTCATAAACAATGAGTTAATTAGCCTTTGTCTTTATATTCATAATCAATTCTGTGTTTAAGTGTATTGCTCTTATTTTGTTTGAACTCTGAGCCAGGTTCACACTCTTGATTAAAACTGCTAGTTTTGGTCTTCTGAAATTGATAAATGACTTTAAGATATGACAATAACGAATATGTGTTTTGATAACATTAAACATCCCTCTGTTTGCTCTCCAACCATCTGTTGCCTTTTTTTTCCAACAGATTTTTTAACAATAACCTAAAACTCAAAAAAGTTGTGTCATAATGAACCCTGATCTAGTAATCTAGTAGATTCAGTCATTCTGTCAAGGGGGAGAGGTGTTTGCTGTAGACTTTCAACTTTTGACCTGCCACCTCTCCCTTAAACTTCAAATATTACCTCGAGTTTCTGATTAGTGTGAAAAGCCTGGTGGCGCAAGAGAAAAGGAGAGGCCTTGCAAGTGGAAGGTTGGGGGTTTGAATCTTGGTCATGGTAAATCTCTATCTTTGCTCTTTTTAAGGCGAGGAGTGCGGAATCAGCCCGCCTCCCTTCTCACGCCCTCTTTTAGCTCCGGTAGGAGGGGGAGGAGCATGGGTAAAGCCCACCTCCAGTGGGAGGAGCTTAATAAATTTACATACTAAGCAAAGCAATGTTTGTTGTATGTCATTGACATTATTAGTATTATAGCTGACTTATTTGTTATTTTTCTGACCACTTTTTTATGTTTTTTTATTGAGGCGCTTTGAAGTTTTGTATTGATTGTTGGAGATATTTTGTATTAGTTGTTGGAGTTGTCTTTTGTATTAGTTGAGCTTTGAACCCTGAACCTTTGGTTTGTAAACCCCTGATTCATCTATTGAGCCACGCTGGCATAGAAGATGCAATCGGGAATGTAATAGTTAACTCACCTTTTACAATTTAGATGGAAAGTGAAAAATGCGCTTTGGGAGTTCTGAACCCAGAACCTTTGGTTTATAAACCCCTGATTCATCTATTGAGCCACGCAGGCATAGGAGATGAAATCGGGAATGTAATAGTTGACTCACCTTTTACAATTTAGATGGAAAGTGAAAAATGCTCTTTGGGATCTTTGAACCCAGAACCTTCGGATTATAAACCCCTGATTTATCATTTGAGCCATGCTAGCATGGAAGAAGAAATTGGGCATGTAATAGTTAACTCACCTTTCACAATTTAGATGGAGAGTGAAAAAGTTCTTTAGGAGTTTTGAACCCTTAACAACCAGTTTATAAATCACTGATTTATCTCACATGCTAGCTGACATGGTAGATACAACTGGGAATGTAATACTTAACTGGTCTTTTAGAATTCAGATGGAAAGTGAAAAACATTCTTTGGGAGTTTTGAACCCAGAACCTTCAGGTTTTCAACCCCTGATTTATCATTTGAGCCATGGTTTGTACTCCCGACTCATGTGCCATCCTAAAATCTAACATGCAATTGAGAATGTAATGATTAACTGAGAATCTAATACTTCACCCACCTTTGAGAATTTAGACGGAGAGTGAATTTTTTCCTTCTGGAGTTTTGGTCCTTAAACTTTCTGTTTATAAACCCTTGATTCATCATTTGAGCCATGGTTTGTACTCCTGACTCACATGCCATGCTAGCATGGAAGATGGAATTGAGAATGTAATAATTAACTAAGAATGTGATACTTAACCCACCTTTTACAATTCAGATGGAGAGTGAAAAAGTTCTTTAGGAGTTTTGAACCTTTAACCAACGGTTTATAAATCACTGATTTATCTCACATGCTAGCTGGTATGGAAGATGACATAGATGATGTATTACTTCAACCACCTTTGAGAATTTAGACGGAGAGTGATTTTTTTGGGCCCTTAAACTTTCTGTTTATAAACCACTGATTTAACGTTTGAGCCACACTGGCATTGAAGATGCAACCGAGAATGTAATATTTAACCCACCTTTTAGAATTTAGATAGAGTGATGATAATGTTCTTCATGAGGTTTGATCCCTGAACCTTTTATTTATAAAACCCAGAATAATACCTCGAGCCACACTACATGGAAAACTCACGTAAGAATGCAATACTTTACCAACCTCTTCGATTTTAGATTGAGAGTGAAAAATGATATTAAGGAGTTTCAAACTCCAAGCCTTCAGCTTATAAATCCCTGTTATATCTCCTGAGCCACACTGATATGGAAGACGCAAGTCTATTTAATGACTATAAGATATGACAATAACAGATTTGTATTTTGATGACATGGTTCATACTTTTGTGGGTCTCTTGCACATTTTTCAGTGAAAGAGTAGATAAAGGTGCAAGAGTCAGGTTAAAGTTGGAAGTATATCCTAGTTAGATTTGAACCGGGAGAGAGTTTGTGTTTGTATATATATATATATATATATATATATATATATATATATATACACATATATATACACATACATATATATCGCATTGTAGATTAGTAGGCGATAATTCCAATATTCACTATACATTCCTCATGTTTAAGCCTACAGTAACTGAATTATATATTTATGAACTTGCATATAAATTGTATATATTTTTGGACGACTTGTGCATTTAATTTGTCAGCAATACTTTGCCACGCTTTCTCCCTGGATCCATTTATTGCAGCCATGTTTCCTTTCTTGCTTATTATACATTTTACTTCCTCGTATGATTCCGGGGAGACATCAAATTTCTCTTTTGGGTCTTGAGTCGAACCAATTACTCCCGCGGAGACATCGAATTTCTCTTTTGGGCCTTGAGTCTTGGGACTCAAGGCCCAAAAGAGAAATGTGATGTCTCCGCGGGAGTAATTGGTTCGACTCAAGACTCTTTTGGGTCTTGAGTCTTGGGACTCAAGACCCAAAAGAGAAATTTGATGTCTCCCCGGGAGCCGGGACCCAACAAACAACAACCAACAATAAAAAAAAAGCAGTTAAAATGATTTTTACTTGTAGTATCATTGTTTTTTGTGCTGCTGCTTGTCTACAATTGTGAATTTAAATGTTTAAGAACCACAATGGAAACAAGCCTCTGGGTTTTGAACCTCTCAACCTGTCATTCAGTATCTCAAAGAGGTAACTATAGCTGAATAGATAGAGTGACCGCCTGATAAGCAAAAAGTTTCATGTTCGACTCTTGGTCATGGAGTTCCCAATAAGGCATTCTTATGAGGGCAGAGATTTTCTGGGTAAACTTGAGCACTGCATTTCCCCCATTAGATAAAATAGGTCTTATTAGAAGGGTGTGGTAATGTTACTCTTTTTAACCCTAACTTATTTTCTGTCATTATACATTTGGCTTTCTATATACTTAGAAAAATGCACAGTGGCTCACTTGATTAAGGGCCAACCTACGAAACTGAATGTTGCAAGTTTGATTCCCGGTTAAGACCTTGTGTCAAGTTGCCTCAAACATTGTGCCAATTTTTTTTTTGTTCTTAATAAAAATCTCTCTGGCACTACATCTTTTCACATGGGAGTGCGGCCAATACATATCAATTTGGGGGTCCTTGACATGAAAATGTTTGAGAACCACTGTGATCAAAGAGACAGCCATAGGTGAATGGGTAAAGTGACTGCCTGGTAAGCAGAGGGTCACAAGATACGTGTCCTATATGTCCTGGGTTCAAGTCCCACAATTAAAAATGTATCATTTTGAAGAATCTTGACGTTGTAAACAAATCCTTATTATGGCCACCCAGCACAATCTTTTCAGATGGAGGTCTGTGGCCAATGGGGAAAATGTTTGAGAACCACTGTGACTAGAGACAGCCATAGTTGAATGGGTAGAGCAGCTACCTGGTGATCAAACGGTCACCGATTCAAGACTCGATTTCGGCAGTATATCTGGGCGTCCCTTCACTTCCTCTGAGACTAAGTTCAGTGTGGGGAAAGGGACATTAGGTGCACGTAGTAGTAGTGTAGTATTGTAGTATATCAGGAACACACCAATTCTCTGTTAATGGATATGACAAAATTAAAGACGGCTCAGATAATGTTCTAAGCAAGAAATTATTCACTACCGGGGAATATACAGAAAATGTTTTTGATAGAGAGGGGTGTATCACAATCTGTGAGGTTAATTTATGGAGATGGTCTGGAGATGGAATTCAAACAAAGCACAAATATTGTACAGCTATATGATAAAATTATAACCGAGTGATAGAAGTACCACTCACATGTTTTACTGATAAAACAATATCACAATGTGGAACTACTGTTACAAGTAAAGGTCAAACATTTTCTTAAGTAAAAGCAAAGAAGTATTGGCATCAAAATATTTACTTGAGTAAAAGTACAATAGTATTGGCATCAAAATATACTTAAGTAAATATACTTAAAGGGGAATACCACTCATTTTCAACATTCAATCTTTAATACACCTTAGAGTTGTTGTGTGGAAATAAGAAAAAAGTCCCCCCCATTCTATGTTGCCTAGAACTGGATAATTGATTGAGGTCATGTGATCAGTGACATATGCAAGGTGTACTTTTAGCTACATCCCCTCAGCCAAAAGTACACCCTGCGTATGTATGTATGTAAAGACATAGTTCAATGTTGAAAATGAGTGGTATTCCCCTTTAAAGTAAAATGACCCAATAGCCAACTGTTAACTATAGCTAAAAGACAAACTCCACATGGACATTATTATGATTTCATAACCTTTTTATTTGAAATGTCAGTGTTCAAGAGAAAATAAAACAGCAATATAAATATTAGCATAAAAATAAGAGTAACACAGGGGGATATAGCGTGGGGGCTAAGCGATTCATAAGAAAGATAATACAGCAGGATAGAATAGGATTAATTCAGCAGCGGACGGACATACACACATATATAATATTTATAATCATTTGTTCATATGGACAGAAACAGAGAAAGAGAGGCATTCTTTCACAAATGCACAAGATAAAATCACAGCAAAATAACATAAAGAGGTTACAGAAAATTAGAAACATTTCCAATATATTTTTTGTCCGTTTCATTTTTTTTTAACAGGGTGATAAAATAGATAGTAGAGAGCGAGAGAAAATGAACACAAAAATATGAGCAACATATATCACAAGTTAACTAGTCTATGTGTGTCACTTTGTTTACTTATCGTCTAAAGTTATTGTCATCTTTATTTCATTTATTTACAGAAGAGTTAGTTGGCTTCCATGGTGCTTAGTTACTACATTGCAACACAAACTGATGAAGAACATCTCAGATTTTTATTCTTTTTTTTTTTTTTTTATACTGTGGTTTTCTTACATTTTCTTGAAAAACAAATGCAACACATTCCAGTAGTAAGCCACGTCCTGTGGAGGGGGACTCTTATTTTGAAAATGATGGACGTGGTCCCTACTATACAAACAACTGGCTCATACCATCGACAGGACTTTTGTGTTTATTTACAGCAGGGAAGAGCTTTCACGGGACCAGGGTGTAGAGAAGTGGAGTGACAGGGAGAGAGTCTGAGGTTCAGCATCTTAAAGAGTGGATTTCAACGGAGGGCTGGAAACTACCCCCCCGCCCCCCCTCCCATGTCTGATTCTGAAGTGGTATCTCCTCTCCAACAGGGACAGATGTGCTTGGTTCTGTTGACCTCTACCTGGGTCAGTGCATTAGAGGATGTTTAGCGGGGGTGAGTGGGTCAACAGTGGTGCCTCTGTACATTCAGTGGGTAGAGCCAAGGTCGCTTCCCACCCCCTTTTCCAACATAATTGTGCCACCCCAGATTATATACCCTTCACCCCACTTTCTCCACTCCCCGACCCAGCCTGCAAGCTGCCTCTTCATGCAGTGGTGTCCAGCCAGTAGCCTGACAGACAGACGGACGGCAAAGGAAAGACTTCATATCTCATATAAACAACTTCTCTATACTATCGAGTCATTATCCTCAAAAAGAAAAAGAAAGAAAGTATGTTATTGTCTCATGTCAGGAAATCAGCACTTCAGGATAGCGGGTTGAATACTCAAGTCGAGGCCCTAAGCGGCCTACAAAGTGACAAGAAACTCCTAAGCACTTAAGTTTACCATGTCTACATATTTTCCCCCTCAAGACCGAAGTGATCACTACCCCTACTGTCATCTCATTTTTATAATACGAACAGTGCATTTCTCAATGTTTGGCTCTCAAAAGTAGGGTAGTGTGAGTGAGGGGGAGGACTTACAAGCTGGCTGGGGAGATGGCGGGGAGGGACAGAGGGGCACAAAACAGCAGGACCTGCATGTACCCATCTGGGTGTTTTACAAGTGGTGGCCAGAGTCTGCTATGCTGTCTGTACAAACAGTGTGGACCGTGACTATCGGAGTACAATATCACGTCACGTCACCTTGCCCTCTGCAAGCCTTCTCTGAGGGTGCATGCTGCTCAGGTCATAAAAATCACAAGATTAAATTCTTACCTTTTAACTATGATTACAAAAGTCATCTTTTTGATTTGTGTCGGATAAATGTTACATGTGCATTGTGTTGAACCTGCGTCGAGAGGAAGGATTTAAGGTTTACGGCGTCCTCCTCCATGCTTTTGCAATGCATAGTTTGCAGCTCTAAAATATATGTGGTTTGAACCTAAATGAGCATGCAGAAGAGTGTGTTTACCTTTGAAATGGCAGCCTTATATCCATAGAAGCTATGGTTTAATATCTTACAAGGCTGACTCTATTTAGGAATCTAATGGCAATCTAGCATACTTTACAATAGTAGACTTTCCACCTCGGGGAAATCCAACATGATACACATTATACTTTTCTCTGAATACATCACTGGGAATGGCCTGGTCATCCCAGCAAGGTTCCTTACATTGAATCTCTTTGAATAAATCCAAGTTCATTTCGATTATCATTATTTTTTTTGCCAAAAAAAAATACAACAACCCCCCACAGCCCCCAAACTATCTTGCTTACCAACAACAGATACATGAGCAATACTAGACGTCGAGCAGAACACGGGTTTGCAATAGATTTTCAACAATAAGCCATCAGCACATTCAGGTCCTTCCAAGGCCTTCCAAGACCCACCAACACCATCGTCCATGTGGTCAGACATGATTTGCCGTCAATTTTCAGGCCGTGGGCTTGCAGAGCAGTAAGATACTGAGGGGGTGTGTGCAGGATTGAATCTCTTATCAGGGATCAGACCAGGTATTTCATTCCACCACTTCCCTTGCGTCCGTCCCCTCTCTACTTCTTCTCCTTCTTGGTGGACTTCTTCTTGGAGGCCGGGGTCTGTGCGGCCTTGGGGGGTTCGGGCTGGGCTTGGGCCTGCGGCGGGGGCAGCGCCTGCTGGGTGGCCTGCTGAGCAGCGGCCTGCTGCTGCTGCTGCTGGGGGTTGGACGTTAGGGTGGCCGTGCTGCCGGGGATGTAGACGTTCTGGCGGTAGTCGGGCACGTGCTGCAGGGTGAACTGGGGGCTGTAGCGTGTGCTCAGGCCCATGGTGCCCGGTCCCAGAGTGCCCGTCGCCTCGCTCACTTCTGGGAGGAAGAGGGAGAGAGTGGGGGGGAGGACGAGAAGGGGAGGAAGAAGAAAAAGAGACCTCATTAAACCACAAGATTCGTCAGGATTTATCGTTTGTGTAATATAAAGGGGGGAGGGGGGTGCTGATGACTGCAGTAGTAGAAGGGGTAGTCAGCTTGACTCAAAGCTCCAAACAAAAAAGAGAGGCATGTGATTGAAGGAAATCTGTGTCAACATTGACCATTGCTCTAATAAAACAAATGACTCTATGGTCATTTGAAAGCTTGCAAGACTGATGTTAACTGGCATGCTCTCTGTGAGCATTTTTGTCTTATGTGTGCTCTGACTGTGTGGATGACGTCACTGCTCGGCTCATAATTCTCTCCCAGCCCCTGCAATGCAGAGCCACAGACACAAATGCTCCCTCCCCCATTCCCCTTGCTGCTCCCAACCTATATAAACATGTGATTTAAAAACAAATCACGTAACATGCACTGCACTGCAAACAACAGAAAGCCATGGCTAAATGTGTTACTATTTTTAAATGCTGTTTCTGTTGGTGTCACTGACAATTCATGCCTTGCTAATTGGCCCGCGCCGAAAATGATTTATTTTCAACTGAAAAGAACGGCGCAGTCTTTTTCTTCTGGAAGTGACACAGTAACCATTAGGCGATAAGCTATAGTGGAAGTCTATAACCTTCAGGGTAGAGCAGTTCTTCTGCATCAGTACTGACTGTTCTCTGTCTAGCACTGTGTTGACATAATAGGCTATCTCCATGCTCAAGACAGAGCATTCTCTCTCAGTCTCTCTGTTCACCCAGATGGAAAACTACACATCACATCTGCAGTGTCCAGCAAGGTGTGTGTGTGTGTGTGTGTGTGTGTGTGTGTGTGTGTGTGTGTGTGTGTGTGTGTGTGTGTGTGTGTGTGTGTGTGTGTGTGTGTGTGTGTGTGTGTGTGTGTGTGTGTGTGAGGGAGGGAGGGGGAGGGGGGCAAAGGGTGGGGAGGGAAGCAGGGATGTGTCAGTGGTTGAAATAACAATGGAAACAATTACTTGAGCCTGTGTGGCAATAAATCTCTTTGAGTCTATTCCTCATTCATTTCTGTGTGTGTGTGTGTGTGTGTGCGCGTGCGCGTGTGCGCGCGAGTGCGTACGCATGTTGAGGAGCTTTACTCTCAAGGCCAATTCGATGTGTACTTTTCCAAGCTGAAATGATTATGAGGCACTACATAGCAACAGCCCAAAATGACTCACTGTGTGTGTGTGTGTGTGTGTGTGTGTGTGTGTGTGTGTGTGTGTGTGTGTGTGTGTGTGTGTGTGTGTGTGTGTGTGTGTGTGTGTGTGTGTGTATATATATATATGGGTAGTAACTGCAGCAAAGGAATAACCAACAAAAGGGATGGGGGGGGGGGGGGTATGTGAAATGTGAGTAGATTTACACACTTTGCAGTCTGAAGTCTAGTCAGGCATTCATATTATGTGGAGTGTTACTGCCATTCACTCATTGCCCTCTGCTTACCATTAAACACTGTGCATGGGGTTCCTGTGTACAGTGAAAACATGAACCTCTGTAATGTTATTGCATTAAACACATTGACTGTAATATCCATTATGTGGGCTAATACGGGTTGCTAGGCATAGTGGCTGAACTGTGGTTAAATATTATCTAGCACAACTGCCATCTGTGTGTGTGCGTGTGTCCGTGTATGTGTGTGCGAGTACATGCGCAGCTGTCATACAATGAGCCATGGAAACATTGGTGTGACAGAGAGAGCTTTATCAATAAACAAGTCTGTGTAGATGCCCTCCAACCAAACAGTAACCTAGTCTGACACACAGAACCACAGCCCAACCCTGCATCCTCCTTCTCCCCCGCTCACCTCGGGGGGTGATGGGGTGTGTTAGTTGTATATGCTGATGAATGGGTTCATGAAGGGAGGGAGCGTTATGAAGAGTTGTTCATTTATTGGTTAAAAAATGAAGGGTGAAAGGGTGACGAGGTATGTTACTCACCGTTGGCTGCGGCCATCAGAGCCTGGAGCTGCTCAGCTTCGGTTGGGGGCTGGGGCCAGGGGCCAGTTCCCATGGCAACCTCGGGTCCGCCAGTTGCCCTGGAGCCAATGGGAGAGGAGGAGGAGGAAGAAGAAGAAAAAGAAGAAGAAATGTCAATAACCTGTGGCCATCTTTAAAGTTCCCTCAACAGAGCTTTTGTGTGTGCTTCATTGACAGTTGGTAGTCTTGGATGTAAAGCAAAGTAGCTGATGGTGACACACAGCCTGAGGAGACCTCAACCAGAGAAACAAACATACAGAAAAACATGTGTCACTCAAACAAACATACTGCCCTCCGAAACTCAAATTAACACTTGTTGGGGCCCGTCACAGCACACAAGACACATACTACATGGAAGCTCACTAGTAAGTGCCCACACACACACACACACACACACACACACACACACACACACACACACACACACACAGTAAACCTTGTACAAAATTCTCAGTCCTGCTACACCATGTACTAAATAAATCTGATTAAATGTTGGTATTACATTAACAAGGAACAGCTGTCCACATACCCCCCCCCCATCGGGGGCAACAAAAAAAAAGATCTTCAAAGCTTGTTTGTTTAAAGTAAGTCTGCAATTTGCATGTGGGGGGAACAAAGCCAGAAGCAGACCTGCACTCTATTAAGTTCACCTCCTTCCATCCATTACCCTATGTTTAAACACACCAACATGCCTTAAAACTAACACATCTAGGTCACACTGGCCCCCCCTCCCCACCTTTCCTGTTTCAATAGTGCTAATAATGCAGAACCCCTAACCTTTGGAATTTGGGGTACTTTTGATAGCCCATGAAAATAAAGTATTTTATTCCCCCATTAGGGCAATAACACTCTCTTAGAGTGGATAAACTAGACGGCTGCTTGGCTTTGAAATGTCACCTGTAAATAAGTCACTCATAACTCACTGACAGTCTAAGGACACCTGGAGAACCACTATGGAAGCTGGCACTGGAGCTGATTTACAGAGAAAACAGACTTCTTTGACCCCGAAACTACTTCTTCAGTCACCTAAATTGGTTAACTAGAGTGCATGTTGCATGCTGTGGCGATTTAACCATTTCAGTAGCTCTCTTGAGAGCCAATATTGATGGGCCATTACTAGCCCCGGGAGGTTATGGGCAAAATGTTCTGTGACTGTCCCAAGCTCCAGAAAGGAAATTCAACAGCACAGCAGGGGTTAAAAGGACATAAGGTCCCAAGTCCTGCTTCCTGACTTCATAAAAGCCACAGTAAAAAACAAGGAGAGCAGGAGCGTAGTATGTGGAGGTGGAGGGCGTGTGTGTGTGCGTGTGTGTGCGTGTGTGTGCGTGCGTGCGTGCGTGCGTTTATTATATGAGATGCAGTTAAAAAGAAGTAAATGCTTCTTCCTTTGGTCTCTGGACACATGTAACTGTATCTGGACAAGACAATTCACCGAGAGAAGGGAGGGAGACAATGAAGGAAAGAGCAGAAAGGAAATTCTTAAGCATAAACAGAGAATCTTTAGTAAGATTGCCAAAAGTCTAAATAGGTTTCAAGTGCCTGAGAGACACTGTGAAGTGGAGGAACACACGGGTCCAGTGCCAAGCAGCCAATGAGGAACAGACCAGGCTACATCACTGTCAGTGAAGCCAGGGCAGCCATTTTGTGTCTGTTCGCCCCGCTGAAGATAAGAGGGGATGCTTCATTTATCCCTAATTAGCATAACCCTGCACTTATCACATCCTGTGGCCACATTGAGCACTTCCTATGGTCAGGATTATCACTTCCTGTGGGTGAGCTTGTGAATTGTGGCCCAGAGGGATGATTCCACTCGGCCAGAGACAGTTATCTCCTTCAGTTGCAACTATGCATGAAACAGACCTATGAGGAAACCTCTTGCTGTCATTTCAGAATGAACCTCCTGCACAGTAAATTTAACCCCGCCATAAACCTACAAGCCATTTCACACAGTGTACTAGCAGATGACTATCTGGGATGCATATTGACTGGAGTTTATCTTGGGAGTGTAGATCACATACTTCCAACTTCTAACAAGCAGCTGACAGAATCAATCACAAAGACAGCCATCTCCATTGTCTCTTTCTCGCTCCTGGCAGTCTGGTTTACAGCTGATAAAATCACATGTAAATAAGCCACATGTGGTAATGTCTGGCTACAAGCGTCACTTGAGACACAGACATACAACAAAGGCAACAGTATACGGTAAGCTGGTCCTCTAAACGGAGGAAACAAGAGCTCTGAGACTAATGGCTACATGTACAGCAGCACACAATGTGGAGCAAATGTACAAAATACAAACACAGCCTGCAAACACAACAACACGCAAACTAAAATGTATCACAATCTTTTCTATGCCACAGCGAGCATTGTGGCCTATATGCACATCAATCAAACAACAACCCTGCAGAGGATTCACTGGGATTCAAACAAGCTAAAGCTAAATGTACATCTATGCACAACACATCATTCAACTTCAGTGCACTAGCTACGGGAAAACGTGGCTACTCTCTGCCTTCATCAGCAGATCTCTGATCGAACCCACAGCGTCACCGAGGAGAGAGGAGTGACTTAATGAAGCTGGAGCTTTGATCAGTCAGGAAGGGCAGAAGGCAGAAAGTGACCACAATCTCTACTGCTATTGTCGATACCTTGTCCCCTGCTTCGGCGTCCATCGTATGTGTGTGGCGTAAGAAGGCATGTAGGGGCTAAAAACACGTAAATAGGTTACACAGACTGGAACAGTTTTCGCATTTAGCCTTGTCTTCGACGTGCTAAAAACAGTCTTAAGGAAAAGGCAAAGGCACACATTATGTGTTCTAGTTTTCAGTGGAAAATATGTTGAGTCCGTCTCATCAATCTCAACATTCCAGATGCGGGAAGTGTGTTTTCTTTCTGTGTGTGACCCCCCAGCCCCCGCCCGCTCAACTGGAGTACGTCCAACGTATCCATAACCTCAGTGGTATTGCAAAATGTCAGCCAGTTGTGGTTTTGTTCCAAGTTAGATGTCTGCGTGTGTGTGTGTGTGCATGTACTATGTGTGGATGCATCTACCATTCGCCTGGCTTGAAGAGGCAGAGGAGCACAGCTCCCCCCTCGCAGATGGCAGGTTTCAGAGAGGCTTGACTCATGGAATGTGTTGTGCAATCACTGTTGTGGAAACTGTTACGGCATGAACACCAGTGTGGCCTCACAATACGGGCCAAGTTGCCATCGAAATGGGCACAACCGCTAGAACATGCTCCCGCACGCACACACGCACGCACACAGAGTGACTGAAATTCGAGAAATGTGGTTTATTCTCTATGGCCCTGATGTCAAAACTATAAATCCCATGTACCCAATCGATGCAATTACTCAGATGGGAGGAAATAAACCAGAGAGAAGCAAGGGATAGAGGCTGAATTACACTCTCCCATCCCCCACACTAGCTCTGGTCCCCTTCTCTCATCAGCAGTACTGAGTGATGGCATACAGACTCAGAGAGCACAGAAAATGGGAGAGGGGGAGGGGGAGCTGCAGCAGCCATTTTATAGAACAGCCTGGAAAACAAGCAGCTGAGATACTTGCTCATAAGAGAATATCAGGGATCTTGATTCACTGCAACCACATTTCAAATGTGAAATTCAAACATTCCTAAATCGTTCCAAACCATATTATTCTGAATATATTTGGGAAAGTCGTTAACAAATCTTTTTGTCTATTGTGATGTTTGCTACCCTGTCAGAGAGGAAGGGAGCTGAGTTGTATACAATCTGGACCTGTTTGTTCTTATGGCTATCTATCGCTCCCATCACACCTCCTCTCACACCTCCTTCTACAGTAGGCAGAGAGAGAGAGAGGCAGAGAGACAGAGAGACAGAGAGAGAGAGAAGGGACAGACAGAGACGATGTGATTCTACTCACCCGCTTGGTCCAGGTCTCTGTCCCTGATTGAAGCGCCAGTCAGCGTTGGGAGGTTTTTGCTGTTGAGGAGAGCAGAAAAACAAAACATGAAATGGACGTTTCACTGCATCAATGACATGACATTTCTGACCAGGAATGCCTTCCAGTTCCTCAGGTTGAATTGGTGGTTGATGGATTAGTGTGGAAATGGCATGATATGTTTGTGTGGTCTGTATCTGTGGTCTGTGTGTGTTTCACAAATGTCTTCTTGACTGCCAGGGAGGCTAAACAAAGGGTTACATATGACAACAGGATGCCTGCAAGCTCCGGAATCCATTTTGATTTTGTCCAGAGATCCATTGAGCAGGAAATGTCACAGACCAGAATATGCAGCGTGCCATGAACCCCGTCAAAATACATGTTGGATGATACATGTTGATGAAAATATCAGAAAACAGACTGAGATGCATGCGATACTGAAGGGAGCTGAATCGCAGATCACACACACACACACACACACACACACACACACACACACACACACACACACACACACACACACACACACACACACACACACACACACACACACACACACACACACACGCACAACCACAACACTACTGGTTCATCAAAGAGATGAACACAGACATGGATGAGAACAGATATGCTACTGAAATCGATAAGCTTCCCATGGTCATGATGTAGAACCCATGGACTCCTCACACACTGACGAGCCTTGTTTAGTGAGAGACAGCCTTCCACAGCACTGCTAATTGAGTGTCTGTGTAATTCACAGTGCTCTCATAAAGACCCGATTGTTAGTACACAGTCAAATCTGGATAGTTGTCCTCGAGTCCTCACAAATATAAAGCTGTTTGTTGTGTCAATATGGAAAACTCAAAGAGATAAAGAGGGGGAAGATTAATGCATAAAGCAGCAATAGGGATTTCTATACTCCCATCTCCATACCTTCCTGCTTCTCTCTATTCATGTCTTCCAGCCCATCCCTTTCCCATCCATCTATACTTCCCCGCCCTTCTCAACCTGTCGCTCCCATCTTTCGCCCCTCCATCCTTTTCTCCCTCTCCCTAGTTGTGCAGTGATGCGGTGAATAGACCCTTGGCTGTACTCCAGTCTCTGCCACCTAATCGACACAAGAGCTCCCTGGAGAGAGGCCAGCGGGACGATGTGTTGCATTATTAAAAGAGCTGTTCTACCCTAGAGAATGATGGAGAGAGAGTAAGAGAGAGAGTGAGAGAGAGAGAGAGAGACACAGAGACACACACACACACACACACACACACACACACACACACACACACACAGACGGAGCGATAGAGACAGAGACCGAAAGAAAGAGAGAGATGTGCTAATGCAAGAAAGCACCAAAACATACTGCTATCCCATTACAATAGCTCCGATTCTGACAACCTATAACTCATGTAGTGTTGAGTGAGGAGTTAAGTTTCACCACTATTCCCTCAGGGTGTTTTTCATCTAAGCAGGCGTTCGATACAATAATGAACCTTCATCTATGGGGAGAGATTTATGGTATTGGATTCACAAATCATTTTGAGACAAATTTCTCCCCAAATTCATCTGTCTATGCAAATCCTAATCAATCAGATTATCAGATTAACTGAAAACAAGCTTCGATTGGGGACTAAGTCCTGACGAAACTATCTCAACACACTCCCAAGCTATTATTAGGACACCACAAAGGAGCTGTGTGGCTGAGTGAAGCAAAAAGATGTGGGTGAATCAGAAGTATTTTCGACTGTAGACTTTCTCGGGCTGATATACACAAGATGTGAGTGGGCAGGCATGTGCGGGTCTGTCTGTGAGTTTTGGCAGTAAGTGAAAGGAGCAAGAGAGAAAAAGAGAAGCAAGTAGAAAAGAGATGAGAGAGGCCCAGCATTCCAGCTGTGTGACGCTCTGTCCACACACACTGACACATCCCTAACCCCCCCCCCCAAAACCCCCCACACACAATGTCCAAGGTCAGATCCAACCGCAGGCATGTGGGAAGAGAAATAGACAGTGGCTATGATGTTCTATATTGGGGTGTTGGGCCGACAGGGAGAATAAGATAAACATTTATGTTGTCCACACATCACAAGGAGTGAAGGGACATCCTCTGCTTTGCTCTGCTACTAACTGCTGATCAGTGACAAATCAAAATGGGGGTCAAGACCAATTTTACAAAAAGAACCAGCAATGACATATAGTTTGTCATCCAGGTTCATAATGGCTGAGTTATCTGGCTGGAGAGGGCTCACACACAAGAAAATAAAAGTAAAAGAAAGCGTTTGAAAATAATAATAATAATAATCACTTCAAATTTGTATCTAACTATCTGACAAACTGGGCTTTCTCTATTATCTGGATAACTTTAAAGCCGTATGTGTGGACCCAGGAGTTACCAAAGCTAACATGAATACAGCACTGAAAATTGCATTCCTGCTTAAAAGGAGAGTAGGTCAGACAGCCTTGGTCAGTGCAGAGCTCACTGTGAGATGAGGGCAGAGCGGATTATGGTCCTGTAGGTCTGAGACCTCCTCCAATAGGCAGACCTGCAGTACTTAGCGGCCTGGGAGCTTTAAACCCAGCTAGCTTCAATTACACCCCGTGGTTGAACGGAGGAGCTTTAAGAGATCCCCAGGTGAATTACAGCCTGATTGAGTTCCTCAGCTACTGTGACACGACAGCTATCACTCCAGGTAGGATGGTGAGGGTTGTGTGTTGTCGAGCTGATGGCAGGGGGGATAATCAGTGTGTTGCGCAAGATCCGGATTCATCGGGGGAAATAATCTGTGCTAATCACTGCCCAGGCGCATCTGGCCTCCATTCTGCCTGCATGTGTGAAACTAAAACATCTGGTTCAAAGGGTTAACCCTTTGTACGCTATTAATAGAGGAAGAGATTGATATTTTCTCACACACAGACAGCATACAGACACACTTCACTTGCGGACATTTGGCCCTCACAAGTATAGTAATGCAAATACACGCACACACATTCTTTCAGCATTGACAGAATTGTGGCTAGACTGCACCTGGTGCTCTGTCTGAAAAGAGGAAGTCATTTCTGTTTTTCCAATAACCTTCAGTGTGTGCTCAGTGCTCACACACACACACACACACACACACACACACACACACACACACACACACACACACAGTACTCACTCCCCCGTGTTTCCCAGCTATCTAACACAATCGTCTTTTAAGCATTCACCATTGACGACACAAAATGTAACCAGATACTATAACGCTATTAATGCCAGGACCCTCATATTGTTGACAATACCAGGGCCAGTGACAGTCTAGATGAGACAAATGCAGCACACAGTGCTTGAGATATTACATTTTCACTTTGATCCCTCATGCATACAAGAAAAAACATCTTATGATTCAACCGACAAAATACTTGGGGACAGATTCACTGAGCCGTGTGGGCCAGCATGTGACACACAGCACTCTATCATCCATGAAGAATAAAAAAGAAAGAAAAGATACAGCAGTGTTTAAAAGGCACCACGTTGAACTAGGCACACTGGTCAATACTGTCACGCTGACAGACTTGCAGATATACAATAGCTTAATCTAGGCCACGCTATAATCCCACGGCCATGATGGGGATATCAAGATTACGAAGCATTTATGCTTTTACATTAGCACACATAAAAGAGTGACGGGACAGCATGCATGGCAGCAGGTCTCCTACGTTGTGAGCTGAACTCCAGCTCATGACATCACACTTACACAGCATGTTCTGTGATCCACAAGACTGCCTTTATGATGGGAATGCTATCCTTGCGACACGCCTGCTCATGGTAGAAAGGGACCATACATTAGCGGCCAGAATTGCACACTCCAAATGAATAGGGGGTAAGTAGAGTGACTGACAATAGGACACTCGGGGGCCCTAAGGCCCTGCTAAGATTACACACTGCTGGAGGTTCTGAGCGCCTGATGCTTTGTACACACACACTCGGACACTCTCTCCCAATCACATCTACAGCAATGGCAGCTTCTCCAGCTTTAGTCCATTTCAGTCTGCACCGTCTGTCATTGTGTCACACGCACTTTAAGCCGTGCTCTCTTTCTTTCTTTCTACACAGTATCTATCTATGAGTCTATGCCTCTATCTCCCTCCCCCGTTGTCCACGTTGTACACGTGTCATTGGAGGGAGACAGATGGTACCCTACCGACCTCTGGGACAACCCAATTCGGGGTGGGGGGGGGGGGGGGGGAGAGAGAGAGAGAGAGAGAGAGAGAGAGAGGGGGGGGGGGGGTCATGATGCTACACAAACTCACGAGAGAGAGGGAGGAGAATCGGATAGAATAAACACGCAGGGATAAACACTGTGCTTCATCTGAGGGAAAAACACAGTAATCTCTGAAACACCACATGGACAATGATGGGCTTCACTAGCAACTGTGCATTCTAGGCTTTAGGGTGACCAAAACTCAATCTCACTCCTGATTGTCTGGCTTCACAGACTTTATAAAGGAACAATCCCTTAAAAATAAAAAAAAGGATTCATCACGATTCTAGTACAAGAAGCCTTCACCATATGAATCTGATCTCTTCATATGAATCCTCATAGTGAAAGCTCTGTCTGCCATTTTATCACCCCTTATAGAGCATCCACTGTAGGGAATGAATAAAGGAGTCTTCTGCATTATATCGTTGCCGTCAGGCAGAAATCTCCATATTTCACCTTTTTTGGTAAATTAATGCCCTACTTTGTCATACAAGAGTCTCAAGCGAAAGTAGTGAAAATAGCTGATCTAGAAGCTCACAAGGTGTCTCGATGCAACACATTGTGGGCTTGTAGATCAGCTATTTTTGCTATTTAAAAAAAAACATTTGAAAGTGAAAGTGGCTAAGTGTGTCAGTTGATTTTATACATATTGAACCAATTAAAAGTAGCAACAAGAGCTTGTGACTAAATTATAATAACATTGGATCCATTGGAACACAGGTCCTTTTTTCCATTTCCTGAAAAGTTATGGTTTTGAAAATACAAGGTTTCTACCTGACAGCGACGATATGTGACCAATGGCAGCTCAAAACCCACACATAGAAATGAATGTTAATGACACACTTGTCATTAACATTCATTTCTATGTGTGGATTTTTTTGGGATGAGACATCAGTAATGACTGAACAAAATATGTGCACACTATACACACTCAGGGTAAGGTCAGTCTCTGCCATGTGATTCAGAGGCCTGGAACCAATCAGATGAAGTTCAGAGGACAACAGGAAGTAGAGGGGTCAGTCCAATGACCCCTGGAATTCCTGTTTTTCAGCCACTGCTTTATGCTCGGACTCTTTTCCACAACCCCCCTCGGTCACCCTCTTTCCTTCCCCCTTTTCCTCTCCCTAAACACCCATCCTCACTTCCTTGGCCATGTCTTCCTACCCCCCCCCACCTCTGTCTCTCCTTCTGTCATCCTGTTTGCCTCTGTCCCCAAGCCATTCCATTAGTCCTGCTCTATAGGATCTATTTTCATCTGTCGTCTCTCTCCTCCTCTCCATCTGTCGGAGGCACTTTGGCTCTCTCCTTTTTCCTTTTCTTCACAGCACCATCAATACCTCTCCCTCTCATTCTACTTTCTCATTCTAGAAACAGTGCTTCCCTTCTGGCTCAGTTTAGTCCAAAAATAGTAACTGCATTTCCTAGCCTTGGGTAAGATAAAATATTAAACCACTCTGCACTTGCTGCCCACGCTGGTCATCGGGACACCATAAGAGCATCTTCACTGTGAACAGAAAGGGATTCTTCTGCTAAAACAAGAGAGTGTTTACTGCAGAGGCACGTGACTGAAAATAATCTAGGTCAGTAGTCTTGTGTCAGTATGTTTAAAATGCACCAGGACCGTTACCACTCACCTATTCCTTCTATAGATAGACCACAACATAAAAGACCAACACAACTGACATGCACGTCCTTGAGAATGCTTACAATGATCACTGAAACCCCAAATCTGAACATTCTAGACGTTCAGCTCCAGCTCTCACCTCATTGATTGAGTTCATAAGGTGCTTCCTACTGAGTGTCATGTTGAGTGTGCCGTTTTGACTCAGCATGGGCTGCTTGACAAACACAAAGTCACTGCGGCTGGAGAGGGTGGAGTAACAGGGCCTGTAGGTGCGTGTGTTCGGGTCCTGCGAGCCACCCACCACCTCCATGTAGCGGATGGGTCCGTCAGTGTTGAGCTGCAGGTGCATGTCCTTGCTGGGCCTCTGGAGGTAGCGGCTCGGCCGGTGGCTGTCGTAGCAGCAGCAGCATTCAGACCCGCCCAGATCTGTGCTGCGGTGTCGCAGGCAGCGTATCATGAGGACCACAAAGGTGATGAAGGACACGGCAGAGACGCAGGCCAATGAGATGATGAGATAAAGGGTGATATCCGACATCCCAGCACGGCGGGAGAATGGCGTGTGGCGGGGACCAGCGGGGGCCGTGTTGGCAGCACCCTTCTCCTCCACGGTTACCGTGATGGACACGGTGGTGGAAAGAGGAGGGTCACCGTTGTCCTGGATGATGACTACGATGTCATAGGCAGAGCCCCCCTCCTCCTCGGCCAGTTTGCGGGCTGTGCGAAGCTCACCTGTGTGGGCGCCGATTCGGAACAGCCCCGCGTTAGGCCCAGGCTCAATGGAGTAAAACAACCAGGCATTGTGACCACTGTCGGCATCCACCGCCACCAGTTTGTTAATGAGGTGCCCTGAGCCAGCAGACAGGGGAACTGTGAGCTGTAGCCCAGTGTCTTTAGGGTAGGAGGGGTGAACAATTGCCGGTGCATTGTCATTCAGGTCCACAATGAACACATGCACCGTGACGTTTGCTGTTCTTGGGGGCACACCAGCATCCCGTGCCTGCACCTCGATACGGAAGACATTAAGCTGTTCATGATCCAGTGAGCGCATGCTGTAGATGTGGCCACTGTCTGGGTTGATGTAGACATAGGAGGAGATGGGCGAGCCCTGGACCATGCTGGGGAGGATAGAATAGGAGACACGAGCGTTGTCCCCAAGGTCTGGATCTGTGGCTGAAACCATGGCGATAGGGGTGCTGGGGGCATTGCTCTCTGGAATGTCTACCGAGTAGGAAGGCTGGGAAAAGGTGGGGGCGTTGTCATTTACATCAGACAGCTTCACTACAAAGGTGGTCCGTGATGACAGCTGAGGGGACCCAGCATCAGTAGCCATTATGACTACCGTGTACTCTGGGACGCTTTCACGGTCTAGGTTTCCATCGGTGATGAGGCTGTAGTGTCCACCGAAGGCCGAGTTGAGTTTGAATGGCAGCCCGGCTTGGACCTTTAATGTCACCTCACCATTTTTGCCAGAGTCCATGTCCCTTGCACTGATGAGTGCTATCACAGTCTCTGGTGCCGAGTCCTCTCTGATGGGACTGGTCAGTGACGTCAGTGTCACCTCTGGCGTGTTGTCGTTGACGTCAGTGATGTCAATAATGACGTTACAGGAGCCCTCCATGGCAGGCGAGCCCCCATCCCTCGACTGTACCGTGATGTGGTACACACTGGCCGTCTCATAATCCACATCGCCATTAACACGGATCTCCCCGCTTTTAGAATCCACGCTAAACAGCTTGAGGACGCGTTCCGGTGTGTATTTACTAAACAAGAACGACATTTCTCCATTGTGACCTGAATCCGCGTCGGTTGCGTTCAGTTTCGTCACTAAAGTGCCTGGTGCTACATTCTCCAACAGGCTAACTTTCTTTATTGGCTCGTCAAAGACGGGCGCATTGTCATTCACGTCCAGAATTTTAATGAACAGAAGGGTTGAGCCAGATCTCTCGGGCTGCCCCCCGTCCACGGCAGTGAGCAACAGGCGAAACGAGGCCTGCGTTTCCCTATCCAGAGCCTTTTCCACCACTAGCTCAGGAAACTTACTGCCGTCACTTTTCGTTTCCACATTCAAGACAAAGCAGTCGTTCGGTGCCAAATGATAAGTGCGTAAAGAATTGGTACCCACGTCTGGATCGCGTGCGCTCTCCAAACGGAACCGGGTACCCGGTGCGGCCGCTTCGGATATTTCCAAGGAAATGTTCTTGGTCGAAAACTGCGGTGCGTTGTCATTCACATCGATAATGTTCACCACGACGCGATCTATGTGTAAAGGGTTCTCGAGTATAATTTGAAGGTGCAACGAGCACGTCGAACTCACTTCGCATATCTGCTCCCGGTCGATCTTTTGACTGATGACCAAATCGCCCGTCGCCTGGTTTACCTCGAAATACTGCGCGTTGTCCTCCGAGACCACCCGCAACTTCCTCTGGATGATCCTTTGGGCCGTTAGACCCAAATCGTTAGCGATGTTCCCGACCACGGAACCCCGGCTGAGCTCCTCCGCCACGGAATAGCTGAGCTGGGCGGACGCGCACGAGAGGTAAGCCAGGGAAAAGCAAAGCCTCAGCGCGCACCATCCTCCGGAGCGCTTCCTCCTCTGTCTGGATTCCATTGTGCTGCGGGACGGTCCAGAACGGGACGTGTGAAGTTCCTCTTTCACCGTAACTCTTTCATTGTTGGGTCTAAACGACGCTACGAGGCCGTCGGTAAAGTTTTCCGTTTTCGAAACATGGCGATCGAAATATTAGAGGTAATCATCGTGTCGGCCCGTTTCTCGGGGGGAAAAAAAAGAGTAACAACTTTGACTAGTAGTCAGCCTCCCTCCCCCGGCCGAAACTCCTCTCTCTCCCTCCTCTGCTTCACTCCCCTCATGGGCGGAGAGAGAGAGACACCAGTAGAGTAACGCTTCCCATTGGAAGGCAGACTAACCAGCTCTGCTCACAGAGCTCTGTCACACTCACACAGCCACAGTGGGAGAGAAAACTTTTCAGAGGAACTTCACTAACCAGCGAGAGTGCAATTCGGTGTTGTAGCAGCCTACATGTTGATTGATTGAAGTTTAAAAGTTTAGTAAACGTGCTATCCTGGGCAAACAAAACAGCGAATGGATGATGGCAGATATATATATATTTTTTACGTTTTCCGGAAAGAATACAAACTTTATAGCTACCCTATGAGACAAACAGAAAGATGCACATTAAGGACGGTAAATTATAACTCATTATGTCGTGTGGAGATGCAGACCACCTGTTGCCAATGCCAGCTTTCAATGGCATGAACGTGAAAAGTACAAAACACTACTGATCCAAATGTTAAATGTAGCCACAAGGGGGCATGCTTTCAAAGCTAATTTTTCTCCTTCTGACAAACAGGCTGGGCAGTTTATGTAAACTGCACTTCTGGCAAAGATTCACCATTTAATAATTGGCTATTAGATATAAGAGTTGATCCCTCCCACATATGCATTTACACTCAGCTGTTTTGGTAAACGTAAGATACAAGGGAGAGGTCCGGATTATGTTCTACTATTTTAGGCCTCAGGAAACAGCCTGTATAAGATTGTATTTTGCTGGGCCAATGGACGTAGGCTAATGCTGGGGTGTTTCCCCATTATACCTTTTATGTTAAATAATTATGAGAAAGAGGTTGTAGACAGCAAATAGAGCATGAATTAAAATAGTAAATTCTCTTTCCAGAAAATATAATTTATTAAAGAAGAAAATGAATAAAATATCTAAAAGTGTGTTACAGAAAACTTACTTTGGCAACTTGAAAAATATATATATGTTTTCACGATTAGACTAATACAAAATTGTGATTGAACCATTTGAAATGCTCTCTGGAGAATAAGTTTAGCCCTTATGTGACATTTTAGAATACACTACACAAGAATTAGTTGATAAACTTGCACCTAACAGCAACTGATATGTATCAATCAGCACTGCTAACAACATATTGTTAAGCCATTGACATTGTCATCATGAGTAGTGCCAATGAAATGTAGTGCAAAATAGGATTTAAAGGTAGGGTAAGTGATTTTATTTGGTTAAAATAAGTGTTAAATAGCTCTATAGCAACGAGTACAATCAGAATATAGAGTGTTTCTTCAGTGACAGGAGTCTCCCTGTCTCTCCAGCTCATTATAAAACAGAAAATGCATTTTCAGGTCAGGATACCAATTTTATCCTATCATGATAGAGAACTCAGTCAGTCAGGATACAGATTAAACATGCGAAATTTGATTGGAAGTGATGACACAAAGAAATGAGCAGACACAATTGGAACTGAAACACTAAGATTATAATTGGGTGCTCTCTCCTGATTGGCTGACATTTCGTGAACTACCTGAAAATGTATTTTCTGTTTATTAAAGAGCTGGAGAGACAGGAAGACCCGATACTGAACAAACACTCTATAGCAATGATTATATCAGAATATAGTGCTTTAACATTTTAACAAAACCTTTTTGTTTTGACCAAAAAATATCACTTACCCCCCCAAAAAAAGCATGTTCTGTTTTATGCATCTGCAAACATTGTAGTAGGTATACATTATACATGATATTACTATTGCAATATGCAATGCACAATGTATGTTGCATAGTGTATTGCTAGGCCTAATTATTTCATATATAGGCTATAGTGTCTTTATACCTTATATTGCTGCTTATCTTTCTATTTTGAGGAAATAACGACAATGTTTCTTAGATTGTTGCTTATAGTGATATTTATTTGTTGAAATAAGTGTTAAATCTCTATATCGTGATAGTAGTAGTAGAGTGTTTGTTCCTAACAGGAGTCTCCCTAACTCTCCAACTCTTAAGAGAAAACAGAAAATGCATTTTCAGGTATATCAATTATATCCAATCAGGAGAGAGAATTCACACCGGATACAGTTACAGGATAAACAAATGAATTGGAAGTGATGACACAGAGAGGAGAGCAGAACTGGAACACTATTCAAATTGAAGCTGATGAATGGGTAGGCCTACTCTCTTCTGATTGGCTGAAACTACAGCAATGATTATTAATAATAATTTGAAAATATATTTTTATAATTTGATAATAATTTACCATCAAAATATAGAGCTTTAACCTTTAAAAAAAACTGATATTAAATATCACTTACTATACCTTTAAGTGTAATGCACCAATTTCATCAAGACAAACTGCTTGAATACCTCTAATACCTGGCAATAAAGCTGTTGTGATACTGATATATAACACTTTATATGATTATATATGGATGACCCAGAATTATATCACAAACATTTTGCCCTGCCTCAGTGCTCACCTGCTGGCTCTCAAAGGTCCACGTGCTGTCAGGCAAAGAAGCGTCTAGGACGTTCATCATTTCCTTAAAGTCAGTGGTGCTGCTGGGTTTAACAAATGTGAAATCACTGTACTCTGACATGGGAGAGAGACAGGACCTGAACGATTGACTCTGAGATAACATGTCTCCTCCCAGGACCTCCACATACTTAATAGGTCCGTCTGAGTTGAGCTGGATCTGCAGGTTTCTGTTGGGGTTCTTGTAATCATCAAAGTCAGCCCGTCTCATGCAACAACTATCGCTGCCTCTACTGCTCCTTATGCACTTAACAGCTAAGATGAGAAAAGTCACAAGAGACAGAACGGACACTGCGGCCAGAGAGAGAATCAAATATAGTGTTATTCTACCACTTTTCTTCGGTTCTGCTATTTTGTGTCTGATATCTGAGATAGGTTCATGGAGTCCATCCTCAAGCAAGATTGATACAGTAACCGTGGAGGACTGGACTGGTTCTCCGTCGTCTTTGATCTCTATAATAAGCCTCTGAGAGGAGTCATCCTGCTCGTATACAGCGCGTTTAGTCCTCACCTCTCCTGTGTAAAGACTGACAATGAACAGAGAGGCGTCCGTGGCCTCCGCCAGCTTATAGGAGATCCAGGCGTTATGGCCCGAGTCAGCGTCCACGGCCGTCACCTTAGTAACCAGATGGCCTGCTTTAGCAGACCGAGGCATCCTCTGATGAGAGAGCGAGCCCAGAATAGCGGATGATGGGTAAATAACAGTGGGGGCATTGTCGTTCTGGTCCAGGATGAAAACATTTACAGTAGCGTTACAGTTAAGAGACGGAGAGCCCTGGTCCTTTGCCTGCACCTGAATCTGAAACACCTTCAGTTTCTCATAGTCAAACGAGTGCATGCTGTAGATGCTGCCATTATCAGAGTTGATGTACACATATGAAGACACAGACACGTCCTGCACTTTGGAATCTAAGATGGAGTAGGAAATCTTTGCATTTTCACCTAAATCCAGATCAGATGCAGATAGTGAATGCAGTATCGACCCCGCCACGCCATTCTCTTTTAAATACACATTATATGAGGCCTGGGTGAATACAGGAGGGTTGTCATTAACATCAATGATGCTGACAGGTATAGTTTTCTTACTAGTCAGGGGAGGAGAGCCTGAATCAGTGGCTGTTATCTTAATATTATACTGTGAGAAACTCTCTCGGTCTAAAACACCACTGGTAACCAGTGCGTAATTATTGGAAAATGAGGGTTTCAGATTAAAAGGAGAGCCCTTCTCTAGCTGTAATGTAACTTTTCCATTTTCACCAGAATCAGCATCCCGTGAACTAAGCAATGCAACTACCGTACCACTCGGCGCGTCCTCGCGCACGGGACTCGGTTTAGAAGTAAGAACAATTTCAGGGGCATTATCGTTAATGTCAATTACATCGATCTGCACGCGACAGTGGCCCTCCATTTCAGGAATTCCTTTATCTTTGGCAGTTATATCAATGCCATATGAAGCAGTTGTTTCATAATCTAATTCCCCCTTGAGAGTAATTTCACCTGTTAAAGGGTCAATGTCGAACATGGCTAATACCATGTCCGGCGTTCGAGAACCAAATGAGAATTCAATTTCACCATTTGGACCTTCGTCCGCATCTGTTGCTTTTGGTTTTATAACAATAGTGCCCTTCGCAGTGTTTTCACTTAGGGATATTTTGTAAATTGTTTTTTCAAACACTGGAACGTTGTCGTTATTATCAAGAACAGTAATGGTTATTTGTGATGTGCCAGTTCTCACTGGGTTCCCCCCATCTAATGCTGTTAATAATAAGTTGTGAACCGCCTTTCTCTCTCTATCCAATGGTTTCTCTAAAACAAGTTCAGGGACAGTCTTACCATTTTCAATTTCTTTCATTTTGAGGGAAAAACACTCATTTTTGTTAAGCGAGTGGGTTTTGAGTGAATTGCCTCCAACGTCGGGATCTAATGCGCTCTCCAAAGGAAAACGCGTGCCTACTGCCGTTGACTCGGCTATTTTCAAAGAAAGATCCTTAGAAAGGAAGCTTGGTGAATTGTCATTAATGTCTCGTATTTCTACTTCAATCCGGTGTAATTGTAGCGGGTTCTCTAAGACAACTTGCAGAGGTAGAACACAGCTTGCGCTTTGTCCGCATAAAGCCTCTCTGTCTATTCTGTCATTCACAACCAGCTCGCCCTTCCCCGCGTCCACACTGAAATATTGCTTACCAGCCTCCGAGGCAACGCTCAGTTTACGGTCAAAAATCTCTGATGATCCTAAACCCAGATCTTTGGCTAGATTTCCTACAACAGAACCCCGTTTTAATTCCTCCGGGATACTGTAGCGAGTCTGTCCGTCTATTGTACTCCACATGAGAAAGAAATAATGCCACCAAAGACCGTGCCATCTCCAGTCTCGATATCCAGTTCTCTTTGTCATCCCTGAACAGTCACAATTCCTTTCTTCCCATAACGAATAAAAACAGGATCTTCACATAAAATCCATTAGAAGAACGCATAATATAAAATCTAAAGTAGGATACATAGCCTAAAATGTTTCATGTCATTGTGTAAACGAAGCCTGTTTTATCCTCCATCTCCGAGCACTATACGTGTTATGGTGCTGAAGCTGCGTTGGGGGAGGGAGTAGATCTCTTTGTACAGTTCTGTATGCTATTGGTGCACATCTCCATCTTTAACATCCAATAAGAGCTGAACTGAGCAGCTCTCTTAAAGCCATAACAGCAGCCTATGAACTGTGACAGAAACACTGCAGAGCATGTGTTAAAACAGGGGACATCAGTTCTCTTATTTGATACATTTATCACAAAATTAATTAAAAAAACGAGAGGATTCATGACTATATAAAATGTATCTTCCATATTAATGGTTTATGTATGTCACCAAATAGCCTATCACACAAGCTCTATAAGATAGAAAAACGTTGTTTGTCCATATTCACATCTGTTGCTGACTAAACGCCTGTTTAAAACCCTACCTATAGTAAAGCCATCATTATGGACGTCGCTGTCCATGGCTGTGGTGCTGAAACACACCGCATAATGCATTTAAAGGGATATTTAACTTTCAAACATGTTTGGGGTCATTTTAACGGCTACTCAGGCTTTTGTGAGCACCCCGGACAGTTTTTAAGTTGCTTGATTTAATATTTCGATTTTTGATATAATTTGTTATCAGACACGCCACCTTCCTATACAAACCCTTTGTAACTTCAAACTCCATTTTAACCATGATGGATTCATCGAAAACACCTGTTCTTGGTTCTGGTGACTCATCCTGCCCTCTTAATACGTGAGGGGCCGTGTTTTTCCAATTACTTTTTTCATTACTTTTATTTGCATATATATTTTTTTTATTTTCCAAAAATAAAATAAAAAACATTAATGAAAAAATAAATTTAAAAAATAGACGTAAAAATCACTCCTAACATGTTTGAAAATGAAATAACCCTTTAAAATGCAACCGCAAATAACAGTCAAACTTCCAGTGTTTTCTTTCAAACATCTGTATATTTCAACTAGTTTCGCTGGTGAGGAAATGAACACTTCCCAAAATCTCTCTCTCTCTCTCTCTCTCTCTCTCTCACACACACACACACACACACACACACACACACACACACACACACACACACACACACACACACACACACACACACACACACACACACACACACACACACACACACACACACACACACACACACACACACACACACACACACACACACACACACACACACACACACACACGATTAAAAATAATAATTTGATCTGTATGATAAAGGAGTAGTGTCCAATACGTTGTTTGTCCATCCATTCACATCTTATGCTTGTTTGTCCACCTACCCATGATGCTATTTAAATGCCTGTTTGACACCCTGTAGTAAACGCATCTGGGTGCCACTGTCCATGGTGTCCTGCGTGGTGTGAAACATGCTGCATTTCAAATGCAACCGCAAATGGTGACATGTTCTATAACTTAAATAAATTAAAAGATCTAAAAGTGTCTGAAAACAAACTACCAAAGACTATTCAAACAGCCTTTACAACTTTTTCCACTGGAGCGTGTTATGTGATGCAGTGATTTTTTTTCTTTTCATGTAACCAAACATATTTACAGTATAGCTATAAGTATCTGCTGCCAAGAGTAGAGGACGGAATAGGAGACATTATTCTCTGCTCACCTGCTGGCTCTCAAAGGTCCACGTGCTGTCGGGCAAAGAAGCGTCTAGGACGTTCATCATTTCCTTAAAATCAGTGGTGCTGCTGGGTTTAACGAAGGTGAAATCACTGTACTCTGACATGGGAGAGAGACACGACCTGAACGATTGACTCTGAGACAACATGTCTCCTCCCAGGACCTCCACGTACTTGATAGGTCCATCTGTGTTCAGCTGAATCTGCAGGTTTCTGTTGGGGTTCTTGTAATCATCAAAATCATCCCGTGTCATGCAGCAACTATCGCTGCCTCTACTGCTCCTTATGCACTTAACAGCTAAAATAAGAAAAGTCACAAGAGACAGCACGGACACGGCAGCCAGAGACAAGATCAAATAAAGTGTTATTCTACCGCTTTTTTTATTTGGTTCTGCTACTTTGTGTCTGATATCTGAGATAGGTTCATGGAGTCCATCCTCGAGCAGGATTGATACTGTAACCGTGGAGGACTGGACTGGTTCTCCATCGTCTTTGATCTCTATAATCAGCCTCTGAGAGGAGTCATCCTGCTCGTATACAGCGCGTTTAGTCCTCACCTCTCCTGTGTAAAGACTGACAGTGAACAGAGAGGCGTCTGTGGCCTCCGCCAGCTTATAGGAGATCCAGGCGTTATGGCCCGAGTCAGCGTCCACGGCCGTCACCTTAGTAACCAGATGGCCTGCTTTAGCAGAACGAGGCATCCTCTGATGAGAGAGCGAGCCCAGAATAGCGGAGGAGGGGTAAATAACAGTGGGGGCATTGTCGTTCTGGTCCAGGATAAAAACATTAACAGTAGCGTTGCAGCTAAGAGATGGAGAGCCCTGGTCCTTTGCCTGCACCTGAATCTGAAACATCTTCAGTTTCTCATAGTCAAACGAGTGCATGCTGTAGATGCTGCCATTATCAGAGTTTATGTACACATATGAAGACACAGACACGTCCTGCACTTTGGAATCTAATATGGAGTAGGAAATCTTGGCATTTTCACCTAAATCCAGATCAGATGCAGATAGTGAATGAAGTATCGACCCCGCCACGCCATTCTCTTTTAAATACACATTATATGAGGCCTGAGTGAATACAGGAGGGTTGTCATTAACATCAATGATACTGACTGGTATAGTTTTCTTACTGTTCAGGGAAGGAGAGCCTGAATCAGTGGCTGTTATCTTAATATCATACTCTGAGAAGCTCTCTCGGTCTAAAACACCACTGGTAACCAGTGCGTAATTATTGGAAAATGAGGGTTTGAGTCTAAAAGGAGAGCCCTTCTCTAGCTGTAATGTAACTTTTCCGTTTTCACCAGAATCAACATCCCTTGAACTGAGTAATGCAACCACCGTACCACTCGGTGCGTCCTCGCGCACGGGACTCGGTTGAGAAGTAAGAACAATTTCAGGGGCATTATCGTTAATGTCAATTACATCGATCTGCACGCGACAGTGACCCTCCATTTCTGGACTTCCTTTATCTTTTGCAGTTATGTCAATGGTATATGAAGCAGTTGTTTCATAATCTAATTCCCCCTTAAGAGTAATTTCACCTGTTAAATAATCCATGTTGAACATGGTTAATACCATGTCTGGCGTTCGAGAACCAAATGAGAATTCAATTTCACCATTTGGACCTTCGTCCGCATCTGTTGCTTTTGGTTTTATAACAATGGTGCCCTTCGCAGTGTTTTCACTTAGGGATATTATGTAAACAGGTTTTTCAAACACTGGAACGTTGTCGTTATTATCAAGAACAATAATGGTTATTTGTGATGTGCCTGTTCTCACTGGGTTCCCTCCATCTAACGCTGTTAACAATAAGTTGTGAACAGCTTTCTTCTCTCTATCTAAAGGCTTCTCTAAAACAAGTTCAAGGACAGTCTTACCATTTTCAATTTCTTTAATTTTGAGGGAAAAACACTCATTCTTGCTAAGCGAGTGGGATTTGAGTGAATTGACTCCAACGTCGGGATCTAATGCGCTCTCCAAAGGAAAACGCGTACCTACTACCGTTAATTCGGCTATTTTCAAAGAAAGATCCTTAGAAAGGAAGCTTGGTGAGTTGTCATTAATGTCTCGTATTTCTACTTCAATCCGGTGTAAATGTAGCGGGTTCTCTAAGACAACTTGCAGAGGTAGAACACAGCTTGCGCTTTGTCCGCATAAAGCCTCTCTGTCTATTCTGTCATTCACCACCAGCTCGCCCTTCCCCGCATCCACATTGAAATACTGCTTACCAGCCTCCGAGGCGACACGCAGTTTACGATCAAAAATCTCTGATGGTCCTAAACCCAGATCCTTGGCTAGGTTTCCTACAACAGAACCCCGTTTTAATTCCTCCGGGATACTGTAGCGTGTCTGTCCGTCTACTGTACTCCACATGAGAAAGAAATACTGCCACCAAAGACAGTGCCATCTCCAGTCTCGATATCCAGTTCTCTTTGTCATCCCTGAACCGTCACAATGCTTTTTTTCCCATAACGAATAAAAACAGCATCTTCACATGAAATCCATTCGAAAAACGGGTTATTCCGATAGAAACATTGGCATTATATAGACGTAACATCTAAAGTAGGATGCATAGCCTAAAAATGGTTTCATGTCTTTGTTTAAGAACGAAACCTGCTCTATCCTCCATCTCCCCTGCACTCAACGGGTTATGGTACTGAAGCTGCACTGGGGGAGGGAGTAGATCTCTTTGTACAGTTCTGTGTGCTATTGGTGCACAATGTCTATCTTTAACATCCAATGAGAGTGGAAGTAAAGCTCTTAAAGCCATAACAGCAGGCTGTCACTGAGACATTGCAGAGCATGTGATAAACACCGGTGGTGTCAATCGGCTCTATTATTTGATATACCTTTACCACGACATGTATGAAAAACGAGAGGATTCAAGTTTATATAATGTATAGGCCTAACTTCCATATGAACGGTTTATGTATGTCAACAAATATCACACAATCTCTATAAGATGGAAAAGGAGAAAAAAACACCTGTTTGAAACCCTGTAAACCCATCTGTGGGAGCAAAGTTTGAATATTGTGTTCATTTGAATAATTACTGCTTTATTTTGTGGTTTTGGTTCAACAGTTCATATGTTGAAGTATCTGATTGTTAAATAAGCTAAGTTAAAAAGGTTAAAGGAGTTAATAATTTGTTTAAATCTTGGTGATGTGCTTTAGGTTAAAAATGATGCTGTTACTGTAGCTAAGAAGAGAGCTTAGGTTGTGTAACTGAGAATTTCATTACAAATTGCTAACACCTGAGTGTTTAGGGCAGTGCAGATTCAGTTGATGTCCAAGACAAGGTCAAAGCGACACGGTTTTTTGACCGTAGTATATTTTTGAGTTGAAGATTTGTTTTATTAGATTTATTAGGAACACATTTTTGTGTTCCTAATACATTTTATAAATGTATAAATTCCTAACACATTTTTGTGGATGTCACATCTTTGTGGATGTCGCTGTCCATGGCTGTGGTGCTGAAACACACTGCATTTCAAATGCAACTGCAGTCAAACTCTCACGTGTTTTTTTTTTAAAAAACATCTTTTTAAAACATCAGTACATTTCAACAAGTTTCACTGGTGGTGAGGAAATGTCCACTTCCCAAAATGTCGCACGTGCACACACACACACGCACGCGCCTGCACACACACACACACACACACACACACACACACACACACACACACACACACACACACACACACACACAAAAGATAAAATGAAGACAATTAATTCTATAATCCTTCATTTCATGATAAAGGAATATCCAACGTTGTTTGTCCACCCATTCACATCTGTTGCTAACTAAACGCTTGTTTGAAACCCTATAGCAAACCTCTCTGTATGGTGTATGTATGTGTCGCTGTCCATCGCTGTGGTGCTGAAACATATTGCATGTTCAAATGCAACAGCAAATAACCGTCATGGTGACTGACATGTTCTATAACTTGAATAAATTCAACAATCTACAAGTGGCCAAAAACTCATTGCCAAAGACACACAGCTTTTGCAACTTTGTCAGTGTTATGGGTGTGCTGAAGTGTTTTTTTCTTTCATGTAGCCAAGAACTGTACAGACATCCCTATGGAGCATCTGATGCCAAAAGTATGAAGACAAAATAGGAGACCTTATTACTCTCTGCTCACCTGCTGGCTCTCAAAGGTCCACGTGCTGTCGGGCAAAGAAGCGTCTAGGACGTTCATCATCTCCTTAAAATCAGTGGTGCTGCTGGGTTTAACGAAGGTGAAATCGCTGTACTCTGACATGGGAGAGAGACACGACCTGAACGACTGACTCTGAGACAACATGTCTCCTCCCAGGACCTCCACGTACTTAATAGGTCCCTCTGAGTTGAGCTGGATCTGCAGGTTTCTGTTGGGGTTCTTGTAATCATCAAAGTCTTCCCGTCTCATGCAGCAACTATCGCTGCCTCTACTGCTCCTTATGCACTTAACAGCTAAGATGAGAAAAGTCACGAGAGAGAGCACGGACATTGCTGCCAGAGACAAGATCAAATAAAGTGTTATTCTACCACTTTTCTTATTTGGTTCTGCTACTTTGTGTCTGATATCTGAAATAGGTTCATGTAGTCCATCCTCGAGCAGGATTGATACAGTAACCGTGGAGGACTGAACTGGTTCCCCGTCGTCTTTGATCTCTATAATCAGCCTCTGAGAGGAGTCATCCTGCTCGTATACAGCGCGTTTAGTCCTCACCTCTCCTGTGTAAAGACTGACAGTGAACAGAGAGGCGTCCGTGGCCTCCACCAGCTTATAGGAGATCCAGGCGTTATGGCCCGAGTCAGCGTCCACGGCCGTCACCTTAGTAACCAGATGGCCTGCTTTAGCAGAGCGAGGCATCCTCTGATGAGAAAGCGAGCCCAGAACAGCGGAGGAGGGGTAAATAACAGTGGGGGCATTGTCGTTCTGGTCCAGGATAAAAACATTTACAGTAGTGTTACTGCTAAGAGATGGAGAGCCCTGGTCCTTTGCCTGCACCTGAATCTGAAACACCTTCAGTTTCTCATAGTCAAACGAGTGCATGCTGTAGATGCTGCCATTATCAGAGTTTATGTACACATATGAGGACACAGACACGTCCTGCACTTTGGAATCCAGGACTGAATATGAAATCTTTGCATTTTCCCCAAAATCAAGATCAGATGCTGACACTGAATAGAGTATGGAGCCTGCTACCCCGTTCTCTTTTAAATACACATTAAATGAGGGCTGAGTGAATATAGGAGGATTGTCATTCATATCAGTGATACTGACGGGTATAGTTTTCTTACTACTTAGAGGGGGAGATCCCGAATCAGTGGCTGTTATTTCAATCTTAAACTCTGCGACATTTTCTCGGTCTAAAACTGCATTAGTAACAAGTGCGTAATTATTGGCAAATGAGGGTTTGAGAGTAAAAGGAGAGCCCTTTGGCAGCTGTAACGTCACTTTACCGTTAACACCGGAGTCAAGGTCTCGTGCACTTAGCAAAGCTACTACTGTGCCACCAGGGGCGTCCTCGCGCACGGGACTAGGTTCAGATGTTAGAATAATCTCTGGGGCATTGTCGTTGACGTCTACAACCTCTACCTGGATAGTGCAATGTCCCTCCATTATATGAGATCCTTTGTCTTTCGCGCTTATGTCTATTTCATAATTTGGAACTCCTTCGAAATCCAATCTTCCTTTCAGCGTTACTATTCCAGACAGTGGGTCAATGTTGAATACAGACATGATACTATCGGGGACATGTGTACCAAAAGAATATTCTATCTCTCCATTTAGTCCCTCATCAATATCTTTTGCTACAAGCTGAACTACGGATGTGCCCTCTGCGCTATTTTCGCTTATAGAAACTTTGTACACGCTTTTTTCGAACACTGGAAAATTATCGTTAATATCAAGCACATTAATAATTATCTGAGATGTCCCAGATCTCACTGGATTTCCTCCATCAAATGCCGTCAAAAGAAGCTGGTGTACCGCTTTTTTCTCTCGATCAAGTGATTTAGCCAAGACTAGTTCTGGAACCTTCCTTCCACCCGAAACATCTTTGATTTTCAAACTGAAAAACTCATCTTTGCTTAACGTATAAGACTTAACATAATTAGCCCCAACATCAATGTCTTGTGCACTCTCCAATTGAAACAGTGCCCCTGCAGCTGTGGACTCAGCGATTTTTAATGTTACGTCTTTTGAAGGAAAACTTGGGGAGTTATCATTGATGTCTTGGATTTCCACTTCAACTCTATATAACCGCAAAGGGTTTTCAATGACAACCTGCAGTGGTAGAACACAGCTGGCGCTTTGTGCGCATAAAGCCTCTCTGTCTATTCTTTCATTCACAACCAGCTCGCCCTTTCCCGCATCCACACTGAAATACTGCTTACCAGCCTCCGAGGCGACACGCAATTTACGGTCAAAAATCTCTGATAGTCCCAAACCCAGATCTTTGGCTAAATTTCCTACTACAGAACCCTGTTTTGATTCCTCAGGGATTGTGTAGCGAGTCTGTCCATCTATTGTACTCCATAAGAGAAAGAAATAATGCCACCAAAGAGCCTGCCATCTCCAGTCTCGATGTCCCGTTCTTTTTGCCATCCCTGATGCGTTACAACACATTAATCCACCTCGACATGTTCTTTTTTCATAACAAAGAGCTCACTGTTGAAAATCCATTGCCTGATAAAATATTCCAGTATATAATTCGAAAGAATTTCTTATGACGGTATATATTAGACATTATTTAATCTCCAAATAGATGAGCGTATCCCGCTGTCTCTCAGAGCATTGTGAGGGTTATGGTGCTGATGCTGCACGGGGGGAAGGGAGTAGATCTCTTTGTACAGTTCTCTATTCTATTGGCGCACAGGATCCATCTCACGCCCAATGAAAACGAACCAGGGCTGCTTTGTTAAAGACACAGGAGTATTTAAAGCAGTGCTAGTAGCCTATGCATTGAAGAGCTTATCAGGGACATATGGGACACATTTTTATGGTACACCATAATGAAAATCAAATAAATAGCCTATAGGTTCATAAAATGGATATTTTCCCTAATTAGATCATAACCACAAAAGTATTGCAAACTAATACATTGAACAGGCCAACTTTTATTGTACTATATTTGAGCGCTTTGGCTTGAGAGTGAGAATGTTAGATCTAAACACATCGGGGATGCCATTCTTTTGTTGTGTCGCTGTCCAGAACAATGGTGCTGAAAACACTCAGCCACACTGCAATGCACATCAAAGTATAAAATCAAACTAGACAACGGTACTTTGCCTCATTAAAATGCAATTTGTAATGCCTCAGCACTTGTAGGCCTACTACGCCTACAAGTGCTGAGGCATTAAAAATACACACAATAGAAATTACGTTCTTGAGAAAAAGTATAGGAAGATGTGAACTGTCAACCTGTTTAACTGAAAATATACTCATAAGACGAAATGGTAATAATAATATGAGGGTAGCAAGAAAAGTATGAGATTATAGGCTAAATTGAAATGCAATGAACGAGGATTTTTCTCTTTTTCACACATGATATTGCAAGAAAAATAAAGCAACCTCGCTTCTTCTACCCACCCAGCACTCATCCTGGGCAGTGGAGCTGTGAAATAACATCCTTAACTAATGATATATTACCCTTGGTTAAAATATTTAATGATGAGATCATGATAAATTCATGATGTATTAATGATGTATTAATGTATGAATTAATGATGATGATGAATTAAGCATTAATTACGTGTATGAATTTGCATGCTCAAGTAAAGTGTGTCAGACTGGTTTCGGTTGAGGGCATTTTGTAAAAGAATGAAAAACAACAACTCATTGCCATTATTCTCAGCTCACCTGCTGGCTCTCAAACGTCCAAGTGCTGTCAGGTAAAGACGCATCTAGGACGTTCATCATCTCCTTAAAGTCAGTGGTGCTGCTGGGTTTAACGAAGGTGAAATCACTGTACTCTGACATGGGAGAGAGACACGACCTGAACGACTGACTCTGAGACAACATGTCTCCTCCCAGGACCTCCACGTACTTGATAGGTCCGTCTGAGTTGAGCTGGATCTGCAGGTTTCTGTTGGGGTTCTTGTAATCATCAAAGTCACTCCGTCTCATGCAGCAACTATCGCTGCCTCTACTGCTCCTTATGCACTTAACAGCTAAAATTAAAAAAGTAACAAGAGACAGCACGGACACCCCAGCCAGAGAGAGAATCAAATAAAGTGTTATTCTCCCACTTTTCTTATTGGACTCGGCTGCTTTCTGTCGAAGATCCAAAATGGGCTCATGTAGTCCATCCTCTAGTAGGATAGACACCGTGACAGTGGCAGATTGGACTGGTTCTCCGTCGTCTTTGATCTCTATAATCAGCCTCTGAGAGGAGTCATCCTGCTCATATACAGCACGTTTAGTCCTCACCTCTCCTGTGTAAAGACTGACAGTGAACAGAGAGGCGTCCGTGGCCTCCACCAACTTATAGGAGATCCAGGCGTTATGGCCCGAGTCAGCGTCCACGGCCGTCACCTTAGTAACCAGGTGGCCTGCTTTAGCAGAGCGAGGCATCCTCTGATGAGACAGTGAGCCCAGAACAGCGGAGGAGGGGTAAATAACATTGGGGGCATTGTCGTTCTGATCCAGTATAAAAACATTTACAGTAGCGTTGCTGCTAAGAGATGGAGAGCCCTGGTCCTTTGCCTGCACCCGAATCTGAAACACCTTCAGTTTCTCATAGTCAAACGAGTGCATGCCGTAGATGCTGCCATTATCAGAGTTTATATACACATATGAGGACACAGAGACGTCCTGCACTTTTGAATCTAAAATAGAGTAGGAAATCTTTGCATTTTCCCCAAAATCTATATCAGTGGCAGACACCGAGTATAGAATGGACCCTGGTACACAATTCTCTTTTAAGTACACGCTATATGAGGGCTGGCTGAACAGAGGAGCATTGTCATTCACATCAGTGATACGTACAGGTATAGTTTTCTTAGTAGTTAGAGGAGGAGAGGCTGAATCAGTGGCTGTTATCTCAATGTTATAGTCTGAGAAACGCTCTCGGTCTAAAGCACCGCTGGTAACCAGTGCGTAATTATTCGAAAACGATGGCTTCAGACTAAACGGAGAGCCCTTGGGTAATTGTAAAGTAACTTTACCGTTATCACTTGAATCAAGGTCCGTTACACTGATCAAAGCTACTACTGTGCCAGCAGGCGCATTTTCGCGCACTGGTTTTGGCTGAGATGCTAGGACAATTTCTGGTGCATTATCGTTAACGTCTACAACATCAATTTGTACACGACAATGACCCTCCATTACAGGAGTGCCCCTGTCCTTTGCAGTTACTTCTATTATATAAGAGGTAGCACTCTCATAATCCAGTTCTCCTTTCAAATAAATCTCTCCCGTTAAAGAATTAATGTCAAATATTGATAAAACTGAATCTGGCGTGCGAGCGCCAAAAGAGAACTCGACAACACCGTTTGTTCCCTCGTCAGCATCGGTTGCTTTAGTTTGAACTACAAATGTACCTTTTGCGCTGTTCTCCTCTAAAGACACTTTATATACATTTTTATCAAAAACTGGGTAATTGTCATTAATATCAAGAACATCAATTGTTATCTGTGAGGTTCCAGACATGATGGGGTTTCCACCATCTAACGCTGTCAATAGTAGATGATAAACAGCTGTTTTCTCTCGGTCGATGGGCCTTTCTAATACCAATTCAGGGACAGTTTTGCCATTTTCAACTTCTTTCATTTTCAAGACAAAGCATTCGTTTTTTCTTAAAGTGTATGATTTAAGCGAATTACTTCCCACATCTGGGTCCTCTGCGCTCTCCAAAGGAAAGCGTGTGCCGACTGTAGCTAATTCTGCAATTTTCAAAGACAGTTCTTTTGTAAGAAAACTAGGAGAATTGTCATTTATGTCTCTTATTTCCACCTCTATACGATGTAGCTGCAACGGATCCTCAACAACAACCTGGAGAGGCAACACACAGCTGACGCTTTGTCCGCATAAAGCCTCTCTGTCTATTCTCTCATTCACCACCAGCTCGCCCTTCCCCGCATCCACACTGAAATACTGCTTACCAGCCACAGACGCAACGCTCAGTTTACGTTCAGAAATCTCTGATAGTCCCAAACCTAGATCTTTGGCTAAATTTCCTACCACGGAGCCTTGTTTCAGCTCCTCCGGGATTGTGTAGCGTGTCTGCCCATCTATTGTACTCCACAAGAGAAAGAAATGATGCCACCAAAGAGCGTGCAATGTCCAGTCTCGGAATCCCATTCTCTTTGTCATCCCAAAACCATTAAAATACGTTATTTCCCATCGATATACAATATGGTTTGAAATCCATTTCCTGAAACGTTAATCCCACAGAATGATTCTTCAAATATTCCACCATAGCCTACGTTAAATAAAATATATTATAATATCATGACATGATGTATACGAGCTCATAGCCTTGTCACCACAAGCTCTAACCATTGTGAGGTGGTGCTGAAGCATAGGGGGAGGGAGTAGATCTCTTTGTACAGTTTGATGTACTATTGGAGCGCAGCGACAATCCCCATCATCCAATAAGAAACTGAACTGCGTTCTTAAAGTCACAGCAGCGTAAGAGGAGTCGGACACCACAGAGAGAAATAGCCCAATATGCTGTCATAATATTTTCTCATACAACGAGGGTTCACATTACACTTGGGCTAGATATATTGAATTGTGCACGCACACACACACACACACACACACACACACACACACACACACACACACACACACACACACACACACACACACACACACACACACACACACACACACACACACACACACACACACACACACACACACAACTCATTATTTGACGATATTTACACTAAGACTACACACACATACAACTTATTCCTTGAAAAATATAAACGAGTAGTGGTAATGAGCATGGAGCAGTTTCTTTAGTTTAGACAGAATTAATGACATGACACTTCATGAATGTAGCAGCCTACTGAAAAGGAAAGGAGTGGTGATGCTGTAACTGTCCACCTAAGTGGTGCTGAAACGTGGTCGCAAATGCCATCACCCATAACAACGAATGTCAAACAGAACGTGCTCTAAGTACTAATTGGTCAGATGGTAGTGAATGTGTTGTTACGTATGTGTTATAAGCAACCCAATGTAGAAATATTTTTGTAATTCCTTCCAGGCACAAACATTTCAAAATAAATGTTTTCATTAAAGACGAGCTTAGAGATTATTTCAGGTCAGAGTTTCATTAGGACACCACACCTATACCAACCTGAGTGTTTTCTTATCACTGGCATAAGGGTGCAGTGTAAAACGTAACCATTTTTTCAATCATCTTCTCACCTGTTGGCTTTCAAAGGTCCACGTGCTGTCAGGTAAAGACGCATCTAGAACGTTCATCATCTCCTTAAAGTCAGTGGTGCTGCTGGGTTTTACGAAGGTGAAATCACTGTATTCTGACATGGGAGAGAGACACGACCTGAACGACTGACTCTGAGACAACATGTCTCCTCCCAGGACCTCAACGTACTTAATAGGCCCGTCAGTGTTGAGCTGGATTTGTAGGTTTCTATTGGGGTTCTTGTAACCGTCCCAGTCAGTTCGCCTTATGCAGCAACTACCGTTGCCTCCACTGTTCCTTATGCACTTAACAGCTAAGATTAGAAATGTAACAATAGATAGCACGGACACCGCAGCCAGCGAGAGAATCAAATAAAGCGTTATTCTCCCACTTTTCTTAATGGGCTCTGCTTTCTTCCGTAGATCCAAAATAGGCTCATGGAGTCCATCTTCTAGTAGGATTGACACTGTAACTGTGGCAGACTGGACTGGTTCTCCGTCGTCTTTGATCTCTATAATTAGCCTCTGAGAGGAGTCATCCTGCTCGTATACAGCGCGTTTAGTCCTCACCTCTCCCGTGTAAAGACTGACAGTGAACAGAGAGGCGTCCGTGGCCTCCGCCAGTTTATAGGAGATCCAGGCGTTATGGCCCGAGTCAGCGTCCACGGCAGTCACCTTAGTAACCAGGTGGCCTGCTTTAGCCGAGCGAGGCATCCTCTGATGAGAGAGCGAGCCCAGAACAGCGGAGGAGGGGTAAATAACAGTGGGGGCATTGTCGTTCTGGTCTAGTATAAAAACATTTACAGTAGCGTTGCAGCTAAGAGACGGAGAGCCCTGGTCCTTTGCCTGAACCCGAATCTGAAACACCTTGAGTTTCTCATAGTCAAATGAGTGCATGCCATAGATGCTGCCATTATCAGAGTTTATATAGACATATGAGGAAACAGACAAATCCTGCACTTTGGAGTCTAAAATAGAGTAGGAAATCTTAGAATTTTCACCTAAATCCAGATCAGTTGCTGACACAGAGTAAAGAATTGAGCCTGCTATTCCATTCTCCTTTAAATACACATTATACGTGGGCTGGGTGAATATAGGATGATTGTCATTAACATCAATGATGCTGACAGGTATAGTTTTTTTACTAGTCAGGGGAGGGGATCCTGAATCTGTGGCTGATATTTCAATATTATACTGTGAGAAGCCCTCTCGGTCTAAAACACCATTGGTAACCAGTGCGTAATTATTAGAAAATGATGGTTTAATACTAAATAGAGATTCCTTTGGCAGATGTAAGATCACTTTGCCATTATCACCCGAGTCAAGGTCTCTTGCACTGATCAAAGCTACTACGGTGCCACTGGGCGCATCCTCACGCACCGGCTTCGGCTGAGAGGTGAGAACAATTTCGGGTGCATTATCGTTAACGTCTAAAACTTCTACATGCACACTACAATGCCCTTCCATTCCAGGAGTGCCTTTATCTTTTGCAGTGATGTCTATTTCATAATTTGCATTTTTTTCGAAATCTAATTGACCTTTTAGAAATATTTTTCCCAATATAGGGTCGATATGAAACACAGACAGAATACTTTCTGGTGTGTGCAATCCAAATGAATATTCTATTTCTCCATTTTGACCATCATCAATGTCTGTCGCTTTAGTTTGTACTATCAATTCACCATCTGCAGAATTCTCACTGACAGATACTTTGTATATCGGTGTTTCAAAAACGGGAACATTATCATTGATATCAAGAACTCTAATAGAGAGCTGAGTGGTGCCAGATCTCACCGGATTGCCTCCATCAATCGCTGTTAATAAAACTTTGTGGACAGCCTTTTTCTCTCTGTCCAAAGATTTCACCAAGACCAACTCGGGAACTTTCCGCCCACCAGCAACGTCTTTAATCTTTATATTAAAACATTCATCTTTACTGATATAATATGACTTCAATGAGTTACTCCCAACATCAGGGTCTAATGCACTTTCTAAAGGAAAACGTACCCCTGCAGCTGTAGATTCCGCTATTTCTAACGTGACATCATTTGATGGGAACCGAGGTGAATTATCATTGATGTCCTGTATTTCAACTTCAACACGATAAAGCTGTAATGGGTCCTCGATGACAACTTGGAGAGGTAGAACACAGCTGGCGCTTTGTCCACATAAAGCCTCTCTGTCTGTTCTCTCATTCACCACCAGCTCGCCCTTCCCCGCATCCACACTGAAATACTGCTTACCAGCCTCCGAGGCGACACGCAGTTTACGGTCAGAAATCTCAGATAGTCCTAAACCCAGATCTTTAACTAAATTTCCTACCACGGAGCCCTGTTTTAGCTCCTCTGGTATTGTGTAACGAATCTGTCCCTCTATTGTACTCCACATGAGAAAGAAATAATTCCACCATAGAGCCTGCCATCTCCAGTCTCGGTATCCGATTGTCTTTGTCATCCCTGGACCGTTACACTGTATCATTATCCATCAATATAATGTTTAGATCTAAGAGCATTATATCAAAATCCATCACCTGGAAGATATTCCAACAGAACCATCACCGACATATTTGTGCATCGCTGGGTGCAAAACGATATACTTATTTATATATATAGTATGCGCGTTCGATCCTCTCCCTCCCGTGTCTTTGAGCATTGTGGTGCTGGAGATGCATGGGGGAGGGAGTAGATCTCTTTGTACAGTTCTCTGTGCTATTGGTGCAGAGATTCCCCCTCTAAACACCAATACGAGGGAAATATAGAGAGCTCTTAAAGTCACAGAAGCCTCTATTTATACACACAAATTATTAATCGACATAAATGGTACGTCAATTGATTCTAGTTAAATGACCCACAGTATGAAAAAGCATATACATTAATACAATAAAAAACAATATTCATACTAAAAATAATGGTAATTTGAGCTGGGCCACTAACGCCTTGAGGTAGAGTATGCATTTAAGGGTTAAATATTATATTTATCCAATGATTAGCAAAACCCTTAATAAGATTTTAAAAAATGTACCCCAACGGATTAAAAATAAATAAATAAATAGATGTTTAGTTTCATAAGTGATTGCATAGGCCATTTTCGCTAGATTAATTTGCCCATTTCAGGTGAAGGCCGCTGTCCACAAAAGCGGTGCTGAATTAACGCTTTATAGGCCTGCTTGACAATGTTATGTGCACATATCATTGAACGATAGAAAAACGTTCATGCACTCTATCCTATTATTATGGTTGTATTTCTTCTAATGTGTTGTTATTCAGCTTGGATGTGGCAGGCATGAGTGTGTCTGTGCAGGTCTGTAATAAATAGATGATTGGTGCGGTAACCTCCTGCTCAAGCTCCTAATTGTCTAACCACTAAGGAAGTTGGCTAAAAAAATAAAAATTAAAAAAATAGCTAATGGTGCAGGCAGGCAGTGGGCGTTCACCTGAAATGAGCATTTTATTTGAGTGACATTTTCTCGTATAGGGCAGACCTACGCAATCACTTTTAAAAAGAAACATCTATTTAAAATACAAATTTCCGTGGGATTTGTGTTTGGGATTTTGGATTGTGTTTTGCTTGTATTTCTATTTAGAACTTTTTCAAGTTCTAATAGATCCATGTGATTGAAAAATAAAAATGAATGAAGCAAAAAATAAACATTATTACACAGAAAACCAGACAAAGAGATAGACTGTATGTAAATTTACATTCTCCATATGACTGGCCTGTATACTGCCCTAGACGAAAGGTGCAACTACTGTACTTGGGCTTTGTAGGGCAGTAAAGCCATACTGTAGTTAATTTATGGCTTACACGTTGTTTTACTATATATGACGAACAGTGCGTACCATTGACAAATCAGGCACAATATGGAACGTCACAATTCTTTTTCGTTTAATGTGCTCACCTGCTGGCTCTCAAATGTCCACGTGCTGTCAGGCAAAGAAGCGTCTAGTACGTTCATCATCTCCTTAAAGTCAGTGGTGCTGCTGGGTTTAACGAAGGTGAAATCACTGTACTCTGACATGGGAGAGAGACACGACCTGAACGACTGACTCTGAGACAACATGTCTCCTCCCAGGACCTCTACGTACTTAATAGGTCCGTCTGAGTTGAGCTGGATCTGCAGGTTTCTGTTGGGGTTCTTGTAATCATCAAAGTCACTCCGTCTCATGCAGCAACTATCGCTGCCTCTACTGTTCCTTATGCACTTAACAGCTAAAATGAGAAAAGTCACGAGAGACAGCACGGACACCCCAGCCAGAGATAGAATCAAATAAAGTGTTATTCTCCCACTTTTCTTATTGGGCTCGGCTGCTTTCCTTCGGAGGTCCAAAATAGGCTCATGGAGTCCATCCTCTAGTAGTATAGAAACCGTGACAGTGGCAGACTGGACTGGTTCTCCGTCGTCTTTGATCTCTATAATCAGCGTCTGAGAGGAGTCGTCCTGCTCGTATACAGCACGTTTAGTCCTCACCTCTCCTGTGTAAAGACTGACAGTGAACAGAGAGGCGTCCGTGGCCTCCTTCAGTTTATAGGAGATCCAGGCATTATGGCCCGAGTCAGCGTCCACGGCCGTCACCTTAGTAACCAGGTGGCCTGCTTTAGCAGAGCGAGGCATCCTCTGATGAGAGAGCGAGCCCAGAACAGCGGAGGAGGGGTAAATAACAGTGGGGGCATTGTCGTTCTGGTCCAGGATAAAAACATTTACAGTAGCGTTGCTGCTAAGAGATGGAGAGCCCTGGTCCTTCGCCTGCACCTGAATTTGAAACACCTTGAGTTTCTCATAGTCAAACGAGTGCATGCTGTAGATGCTGCCATTATCAGAGTTTATATACACATATGAGGACACAGACACGTCCTGCACTTTGGAGTCTAAAATAGAGTAGGAAATCTTGGCATTTTCACCGACGTCACAATCGGTGGCTGACACTGAGAATAAAAGTTTACCAGGTTCATAATTCTCTTTTACGTAAATGATATACAATGTTTGTGAGAATACAGGTGGGTTGTCATTTACATCTAAAACATCAATTGAAATTTCCTTTTCATTTGTCAGGGGTGGGGAACCTGCGTCCGTTGCTCGAATTGTAATTTTATATTGGGGGAATTTCTCTCGATCAAGTTTAGTGTTTGTAACAAGTGCGTAATTATCAGAAAATGATGGCTTCAATTTAAAGGGACTTCCTGTGGGTAAACTTAAACTCGTCTTGCCATTATCACCAGAGTCAATATCTTTAGCATTTATCAGGGCAACTACAGTGCCCGGGGGAGAATCCTCCCTAACAGGACTGGACAGAGAGGTGAGAATAATTTCTGGAGAATTGTCATTAACGTCTTTTACCTCCACGTGAACTGTACAATGGCTATCCATAGCAGGAGTTCCTCTATCGGTTGCTCTAACATCAAATTCATATTTCCTTGACTTCTCATAATCCAAGCTATCATTGATATGTACTGCCCCTGTATGAGGATCTATTGCAAATGTTTTAAGTATAATTTCCAATGTGTCCTCAGCAAAAGAATACAATACTTCTCCGTTTTCTCCATCATCAAGATCAATTGCTTTAACCGTCAGAATTTCGCCACCTTTTAATGAATCTTCGTTAACAGGGACTTCATAAAGTGATTTCTCAAACTGAGGTGGATTATCGTTTATGTCCAACACATTAATAATAACATCGGATGTTCCCGATCTTACAGGATTTCCACCATCTAAAGCAGTGAGAATGAGCTTATAAAATGCACGTTTTTCTCTATCCAAACCTTTTTGCAGAACTATTTCTGGCATTTTTGTCCCGTCTTTGTTAGTTTTCACATTCAATGTAAAGTGCTCGTTCTGGCTGAGTTTATAGGATTTTAAAGCATTTGAGCCCACGTCTGGATCCACTGCGCTTTTAAGAGGAAAGCGAATTCCGATGACTGTCGACTCTGCAATATTCAAAACATGTTCAGGTTTGATAAAAACGGGCCCATTGTCATTTATATCTTGTATTTCTACCTCAACACGAAATAGTTGCAAAGGATGGTCAATGATCACTTGCAGAGGTAGAATACAGCTGACGCTTTGTCCGCATAAAGCCTCTCTGTCTATTCTCTCATTCACCACCAGCTCGCCCTTTCCCGCATCCACACTGAAATACTGTTTACCAGCCTCAGAGGCGACACGCAGTTTACGGTCAAAAATCTCAGATAGTCCCAAACTCAGATCTTTGGCTAAATTTCCAACAACTGAGCCCTGTTTTAATTCCTCCGGGATTATGTAGCGAGTCTGTCCAGCTATTGTACTCCACACGAGAAAGAAATAATGCCACCAAATAGAATGCCATCTCCAGTCTCTGTATCCGATTGTCTTTGTCATCCTTGCACTGTTTCAATGCCCTATTTCCCATCAAAAACAAAGAGATCCACGTTCAAATCCATCGCAAACCAATATAATCCAACCGATTGCCAAATTATTGGCAATATTTACAAATGACATTTTTTACCCTTCGACAGAACGTATAGGCATATCCACTCTCTCCTTCGGTTTTTGTAGCACTGTGAGGGTTACAGTGCTGATGCTAAGGGGGGAGGAGTAGATCTCTTTATACAGTTCTGCATGCTATTGGTCAGATCCACTCTCTTTGAACCAATAAGAACGTCAGCGAGCAGCCAGCGCTTTTAGAGATAAAGGATAACCTGAGTTAAATATGTCAGTGGAGTCTGGAGAGACAGGATGAGATGTCTATCGATGTATGCTACAAGTAGTTTATTAAAATAGGTTGTATGTTCCTGCTATGCATAGTAAGACACACAAAATAAGTCTTTCTTTAACTCAATGAGTTCTCATTAAAGGCATTTTCATAATTGGATTCAGATTAATACTGTATTAGATCCAATAAATCAAAGTAGAACACCAACAAGAAGCATGAAATTATTAATCAACTCTTTTAAAAGACAGATTACAATTATTGACAGGGCCAAAGGTCTGGAAAAAAACACCTGCCTTTTTGACATGTGGGTATTTCTCACTCTTGCTTCAATAGGATTTAATTCCTCAAACCCGTTTTTATTTTTTTTTAAAAGAAGAAAAGAAAATACCCCGATATAGCCTACATAGGCCTAGAATTGTTAATGAAGTCTGATGGCTCTCAAAATATATATTAAACACACCAAGCATCACAAAATAGGGCCTATACCACATTCATCAAAATGCAATTCTGATGCTGGTGTTCTCACTTATATTTTTTATATCCATTGTGGCATAATCCATAATTAAGTGCCAAGCACGTAAATGCATGTGACTGGGGGTGGGGGCGTGTCTAACATATGGCACAATGAACCTATATATTACAAAATTCAAGTGAGAACACCAACATCAGCATTTTGATAGTAGGTTTTGTGTTTTTTAGAAAAATCTATTTTCAATAAGAATCGTAAATATAGGCCGTTATATTGCAATATAAAAGATATAAAAAAATATTCTGAGGAATGAAATCCTATCAAAGTAAGAGTGAAAAGAACCCACTGTCAAAAAGGCTGGTGTAGTCCTTTAATTTTAACAGGAAACCCGGACGCTGTCCATGGTGCTGAAACAGCCATCCATGCAGAAAAACAACAACCGTCAACGGCAGAGCTCAATCAAGTCAATCAAAAAGCAATAAGCAGCAATCGTGCTGGCATATTCAACTGCAGAAACATGAGCAGAAACTACAAAGTCCATATTTTATCTTACTTACACAAATGACCTATCAGAAAGCATTAGACAGACAATAAAAATAAAATAAAAACACAATGCACTTTATCTCTGCTCACCTGTTGGCTCTCAAAGGTCCACGTGCTGTCAGGTAAAGACGCATCTAGAACGTTCATCATCTCCTTAAAGTCAGTGGTGCTGCTGGGTTTAACGAAAGTGAAATCACTGTACTCTGACATGGGAGAGAGACACGACCTGAACGATTGACTCTGAGATAACATGTCTCCTCCCAGGACCTCCACATACTTAATAGGTCCGTCTGAGTTGAGCTGGATCTGCAGGTTTCTGTTGGGGTTCTTGTAATCATCAAAGTCAGACCGTCTCATGCAGCAACTATCGCTGCTTCTACTGTTCCTTATGCACTTAACAGCTAAGATGAGAAAAGTCACAAGTGACAGCACGGACACCGTGGCCAGAGAGAGAATCAAATACAGTGTGACTCTCCCACTTTTCTTATTGGGCTCAGCTGCTTTCTTCCGTAGATCCAAAATAGGCTCATGTAGTCCATCCTCTAGTAGGATAGAAACTGTGACCGTGGCAGATTGGACTGGTTCTCCGTCATCTTTGATCTCTATTATCAACCTCTGAGAGGAGTCATCCTGCTCGTATACAGCGCGTTTAGTCCTCACCTCTCCTGTGTAAAGACTGACAGTGAACAGAGAGGCGTCCGTGGCCTCCGCCAGCTTATAGGAGATCCAGGCGTTATGGCCCGAGTCAGCGTCCACGGCCGTCACCTTAGTAACCAGGTGGCCTGCTTTAGCAGAGCGAGGCATCCTCTGATGAGAGAGCGAGCCCAGAACAGCGGAGGAGGGGTAAATAACAGTGGGGGCATTGTCGTTCTGGTCCAGTATAAAAACATTAACAGTAGCGTTGCAGCTAAGAGACGGAGAGCCCTGGTCCTTCGCCTGCACCTGAATCTGAAACACCTTCAGTTTCTCATAGTCAAACGAGTGCATGCTGTAGATGCTGCCATTATCAGAGTTGATGTACACATATGAGGACACAGACACGTCCTGCACTTTGGAGTCTAAAATAGAGTAGGAAATCTTGGCATTTGCTCCCATGTCAGCATCGGTGGCTGACACTGAGCATAATATTTTTCCAGGCGCATAATTCTCTTTTACATAAACAACATAATAAGGTTGGGAAAAAACTGGTGGGTTGTCATTTACATCTAGCACGTCAACAGTAATTATTTTCTTACTAGACAATGAGGGTTTTCCCGAGTCAACAGCATTTATCTGTATGCTATATTGGGCATTTATTTCACGATCAAGTGGTCCATTCGTTACTAGTGCGTAATGCTTGGAGACAGAGGGGTTTAGCTTGAATGGAGACTTTGAAGATATGCTCAGCTTTATCTTACCGTTATCACCAGAATCTGGGTCTTTGGCACTTAACAAAGCTATAACTGTTCCGATGGCAGAATCCTCTGCAACAGGTGTTGTCAGTGACATAACAATTATTTCAGGTGTATTATCGTTAATGTCAATTATTTTTATTTCAACACTGCAATGTCCATCCATCTGAGGATTCCCTTTGTCTTTAGCAACGACGTCAAATCTATGTAACGAATCATTTTCGTAGTCTAAAGCCCCTTTCACAACAATAGCCCCAGAGGAAGGTTCTATATCAAACAGTGATGTAATAAAATCAGCTGTTCGATCCCCAAAAAAGTATTCAATTTCTCCATTCAAACCTTCATCTGGATCAGTTGCTTTCACGTGCAATATTTCCGTCCCTGGCGTCGCACTTTCACTAACATTAGCCTCATAAACTTGTCTCACAAACTGCGGTGAATTATCATTGATGTCAAGCACCGTAACAGTGATTTCAGACGTCCCTGAACGTACAGGATCACCACCATCAATTGCAGTCAAAATAAGAGTGTGCACAGGTTGTCTCTCTCGATCAAGAGATTTTTCTAAGACTAATTCGGGGGATTTTGTTCCGTCTTTGTGATTTTTAACATTTAATTTGAAATGGTCATTTTTGCTGATGGTATAAGTTCGTATGGTATTGGAAACAACGTCTGGATCAAGTGCGCTTTCCAGGGGGAATCTTGCACCTGGATTTGTTGTTTCTGATATTTTCAAAGCACTTTCTTTTGTAGTAAAATTCGGGGAATTGTCATTGATGTCTTGTATTTCAATCTCCACTCGATGCAGCTGGAGTGGGTTTTCTATAACGATCTCCAAAGGCAGCAAACACGGCACTCTTTGTCCACACATTTCCTCCCTGTCTATCCTCTCACTCACCACCAGTTCTCCCTTCCCTAGGTCCACACTGAAATATTGCTTACCAGACTCCGAGGTTATGCGCAATTTTCGTCGATAGAGTTCAGAGACAACCAAACCAAGATCTTTGGATAAATTCCCTACAACAGAGCCCTGTTTCAGTTCCTCCGGGATTGTGTAGCGAGTCTGTGCGTCTATTGTACTCCACAAGAGAAAGAAATTATGCCACCACAAAAGCACCTGCCATGCAGGCAGTCTATTCCACATTATTCCAGCATCAAAGGCCATTTTCACCCAAAATTATCCTTTTAAGGGTTAGGTGATAACAAATAAAATAATATGTTCCAATGTCGATGCCTCCTCATATTTTACAATGATGGACATGCTTTGTATCCGTATAAGCATCCCTCTCTATCTTCTCTGAGGATTGTAAGGGTTACGGTACTGAAGCTGCACGGAGGGGGGGGGGGAGTAGATCTCTCTGTACAGTTTTGCATCCTATTGGTGCACAGAGCCTAGTGATTTCCACCAATCGTGGTACTGGTTTCAACAAGCGTCCAGAGCCCCCAGTGACGTATCAATTATGATGCACCATCCGTTTTGTACTGTTGAGAACCATTGAATCACATGAAACGTTCAAAGACCACTGCTTATCGTTTGAGCACCATTGCCAACAAATCATCAATCATTTAAAAAAATGTTTTATTATTAGTATCATCATCATTACTATAAATGTTAAAATATATAATTTCAGGATGATTAAAATCCTGACAAAATGTATGCATGACAGCACACAGCAAGACCATAAATGGCGAAGTATGGTGGATTATGGATAATTGTAGAATCAAACACAGAATACATTGTGAGTGGATGTATGCATATTGCCTATACATCTTCTTGTCTGCACCCTGTAATGTCTCTGTGGCTGACAAGGCTCTTCGTTGCCTTCCTGTGGTCAGAGAAAGATAGTGCACCCTACACAAGTTCTCACGTAACCAGGGCACTCTGTGAGGCTCAGAAATAATTATGCCAGCAGTCGACATAAAATACCCGTATGGAGGTCTGTAGAGCAAACTAAAAGGGAGGAGGAGCAGAGCGTATGTAGGTGGGTGTTTTTCCACAGTGGTCTCTCTCTCTCGCTCGCTCGCACACACACACACACACACACACACACACACACACACAGACACAGACACACACACACACACACACACACACACACACACACACACACACACACACACACACACACACACACACACACACACACACACACACACACACACACACACACACACACACCCCACTAACCATGATGGAACGAACAAGCTCCGCATTGACGTAGTCGTCATCTACCAATCAAATCAATCTAAAATGTAGAGCAAACATGCCTCCTACTCCTAGGTCTGCCTGCCAACAGACAGCACTAGAGCTGTGATTTATTCTAGACTATAATGAAATGTCTAATTACTATAGTTTTTTTACAATTATGTGAAACAGTAAACAAAAAAACGAATAAATGATATTAATTACCATGATAAAAAAATAAGCAAACATATTTGCTATAGATAGTTATTATTATTCTTTAATGCAAGTGCTCTGAATAGTCGAGGACGACAGAGGGAGATATAGAGAAGCCACGTGAGAGACCGGTAGAGGGAGGGGGAGAGGGCTGCTTCACAGAGATTAGTGGAGCTGGTTTCAGCACCAGGAGGGTGGACAGCGCCACACAGGCGGACAACTCGTGCTGCTGCAGCGAGGGAGGCTGCTTCTCGGCTCCCATGCAAAGAGCACGTTACAGCAGGCATGCTTGAAGTCAAAACAACACTGTTCCCTTGCTCTCGCTGAACGGCATGATGCCGAGGCATTTAAAGACCAATAAACTGCACCAAATCGAGGGCAGGAGTTGTTGGGATGTGGTAACAAATGTGTTATATGTTAATGATATGCTTCTATGGAAATATATAGGCACATATTGGTGATAATTAGTTCAAATACAGTATGTGATAATGTAAACTCCCGTGACACAATACGCCTTACCTTATCCTAGGTATTTTGTATTTTTAATATGATAGCTTATGAGTTAATGACACTAGGCAGCAAATGATGAACAACATCGAATTTCAGAGTCAACACATTCAAGCAAATACAAATGCCATTCATACTCTATGTATCCCTGTATTCAGCCTCACCATAGGTGCTGGCAGTGTGTTTGAGGTGTAAAATGTAGAAATGATATACTAAAGAATTGAGCTCCATGAATAGTTGCACAGTGATGTATTGATGCTTTGTCATCCAGTTTGTCTTTCATGACTATATTTAATTAACAATACCACGTTCAGCTTAAAATAGCCTTTTCAGTATAGTGAATTGCTTTTGTGGGTTTGTTTTGATCAATAGTGGTTGTTACTTGTGTCTCTATGGCTGCTGTTCATTCAGATAATAGAATTACCACCTTTTTTAGATGAACAGAGGCACCTCTAAATAATGCTGATTACATTTCTAGCTTACATTTCTAGCTTATTGTCCTTGCATGACACAATGGTTTGTTTCTGACCAGATGTGTTAGTCACGTGATTCTCAAGTTGTTGATTGTAAACAAGCTGTTCTATCCACAGACAGGCAATAAACTGTTGCAAGACGTGGCATGCACAATATTACATCTACAAGTTAAAAGTGGTCATACCAAGACATTGGAATCAAAATGATTCAATGTATTTAGTTAATGCCTGTATATATCCATTGTGTTTGTCCAATTCATTCCCCAAATAGTGCTTGACTGGCTCAGATCAGGTGACACTATAAACAGTTACAGCTGGAAGTAGACAGGATACTTGGATTTGTAATCTGACTTATTGTACATCTGCAGATCTTTTTTCTTTTGTTCAATTTTCTCGATTTGTGCAGGCATGTACTAGCTGTTGCTTTATGTTGTTGCATTAATTATTCAGTAAACAGATCCAGGCAAGACAAATACCACTCACTTTGTCTGTGTGATAATACCACCACAGTAGCATTTAGCTGCAAGTAACATAGTTTACTCTGTATGCTATTTGCAGAGACATAGACATCCAAGCAACTCAAATTGGTTATTAAAAAGGACAAGTTAAGGCCAACATTGTATTCCATAAAATGTAAAATAGGGCAACCATATATTGAATTTAGATGTCCCCAGACGTATCAGTAGGCAGAGATTTCTGATCATCTGGATTGGACAATCTCCTGCAGAACATTTAGGAGAGGCTTAAGCCTGGTTTATACTTTGGCACACGACGGTGCAGCTTGTCGAACATAGCTGATCTACAAGCTCACAGGGCTTGTAGAACAGCTATGTTCGCCGCATGACCCAGTCGTACGACCAAGCATTTATCAGGCATTTGTCTTCTGTAGCCTCTATTACCCGCTGCCCATGACAATACTATAGAGCCAAAACATCAGACAAAAAGGTTCACTGTTCAAATACATATGGAGCTCTATTTCTTCATGTGACCTAAGAGTTAAAAGTATAAAAAGTCACTGTTAATGTGAAATTGCATGGTGAAATGATAACTTGATCAATCTTAATCAGTCTGTCAGTATAACGTGTGTGTGAGTGTGTGTTTGTTTAACCACATGAACCCTATATAGTTCTTTGATCAGAGTCCCTCAGGGTCTATAGGCCCCATCCTTGTTTACCTCTACACCAAATCTCTGTTCCAAAAATAGCCGATCACCTAGCTCACAATGTGAGAGCCTGTAGATCGGCTAGTTTTGCCGAATGATCGCCCCCCAGAATAGGGACGCTGGGGTTCATGTGATTAATGGCATTGTGGTGAAATAAATCAAGCTAGGAATATTTCTTACCTTATTTGGAGAGACAGGGATATGACATTGAGACAGGAAACAAACAGCAGAACAGCAGCAGCAGAGGCAGGAAACATGGAAGAGAACAAACAGGAAACAAATTGTTGGTGAGACTGGTGCTCAGTATATATTATGGCTTTGGGAATCACAGTAACCAGCATACTTACCTTCTCACCCACCAGTGACAATGTTAATGTACTGAATGTGATTATAGTGTTAGATGTTTGATATTGATACTTGCTATATTTCCAGATAACATCAATATTGTACATCAATACATACACAAGTAACAATGTATATACTGTTCAGTATGTGTGTGTGTGTGTGTGTGTGTGTGTGTGTGTGTGTGTGTGTGTGTGTGTGTGTGTGTGTGTGTGTGTGTGTGTGTGTGTGTGTGTGTGTGTGTGAGCAATAAGTAAGCACAGTGAACATAATATGGCAAAGGGACAATGTAAAGATGTATCTGTCGTTTTCACTTGGTACACATAAGCAAGTTGAGAACTTATGAGAACTTATAAAAGACTTTGGTAATGATAATGAACTCAGGTCACAGAAAAACTGAGAGAAAGAGAGAGACAGACAGACAGAGACAGAGTCTGACAGAGACTTCGGAACGACAGGGAGGGAGAGAGTGAGACAGACAGACAGACAGACAGACAGACAGACAGACAGACAGACAGACACAGACATAGACAGAGAGATTCAGTGAAACAGATAGGCATGCATATAGATATAAAGAGAGTGAGAGACAGACAGACAGACAGACAGACAGACAGACAGACAGACAGACAGACAGACAGACAGACAGACAGACAGACAGACAGACAAACTGTATATTAGCATAATTGTCTATGACCAAATAGAGGGGGGTAGAAGTAATAATGATACTAGTTGTGCAAGTGTAAAAAGTCATACAGGCAACTTGGGAGGAGAAATGAAAAGAAAAATAAGGGATCATCAGAGAGATCCACTGTAGAAATTGAACACCACTATCAACCTCACCCCATTTGGATGTGAGTGGGGCCAGTGCCAATATATGACCAGGCCAGCCAATAAAACCCTACACTGTACCACAACCAGAAGTATGGAACAGAACCAGGAGTACCACAGTATAGTGCATGGATGATGGTCATCTGCTGCAGAGAGACACTACCCTACTAGCAACAGCAGGGGGCCTCAAGGCGATGCCCTGGGATTAAATGATGCCTTTTTAATGATCTGCTTACATGCTGTGGCCAAGTGTGTCAGGGGGGGCTGTTTACACGTGTGTGTGACTGTGTGTGTGTGTGTGTGTGTGTGTGTGTGTGTGTGTGTGTGTGTGTGTGTGTGTGTGTGTGTGTGTGTGTGTGTGTGTGTGTGTGTGTGTGTGTGTGTGTGTGGGGTGGGGTGGGTAGTGTTCAGCTTTTCAGACAAAGCAGAACAAAGCAGACAGTCTTACTGTCAAAAAATCCTTATGAGAGATAGTACACGCCTACCTCATTGTCTGAGTACATGAACAGATTACAACTAACAAACCGCATGACTGATTTATAAAGAGAGTGGCACTCAAGCACACACACGTAATATGAATATAATATAAAAAAAATGGATATATTACACATACAAAAACAAAAAACTGCATTTCATTATCTCAAAACATTAGCAAAAACTGGAAACAAGCCCCAAAATAAAGCCAATATATAAATATACATTTAATCAGACACAAATAGGTAGATTGTTAAATCCTACCCCCACCCCAAACATCATGGACCATTCCCTCCCCTTCCCCCACCAACCCAGACCTGAGCGTGAGGATGCTGCATCTCTCTGCCCCAACATAGGGGTCCATCCTGCCTTCCCTCTACCAACAGCTGTATGGGATCTATCACACACAAGGGGCTGCATTTGCTGCTGCCCCCCTGTGGACCAAAGAAAGGTGGTACAGCCCTGCCAGTGAGTCAGCTTGTTGCTGTGGCAACACAACCCACTTGCTTCCTGGGAGCTGGCAATGATGAAAAAAGAAAAAGAAATGGAGCTATGAAAAAAAAGACAACATGATTTTGGCATCACATATATTCTTATTTTTCAGGATGAAGATGTGTCCTTAATAGACAATGGCATACAATATTCAATCACAACTCACATTGCCAGGTTACATAAACTAATCTCTTTACAAATGGTTGCAAACTGACACGGGAGAGAGCTTTTCACTTTCACATTGTGAACTACATACAGCAGGCATGAATTAACACAGTATGCCA
>NC_137622.1:23672164-23762164 GCF_963280865.1 Gymnoscopelus braueri
ATCAGTATTTTTACAGTCACATTACTACTGAGTGGAGGAGAGCCTCCATCCTGAGCTTTTACACGGAACTGGAAATCCTTGATTTGCTCGTAGTCAAGAGAGCGCACTGCATGTATGACTCCACTATCAGCACTAACAGACACATAAGAGGAGACGGCCACTCCGTTAACAGAGGAGTCCTCCAGTATGTAAGACACACGGGCATTCTGGTTCCAGTCAGCGTCTATAGCTTTTACTGTGAATATAGAGAGACCTGGTGTGTTGTTTTCTAAAATGTAGGCTTCATATGAGGTTTTCTCAAAGACAGGAGCGTTGTCATTCACATCTGATATCTGTAAGGTCAAAGTGACTCTGCTGGAGAGTGAGGGCACTCCCTCATCAGAACACGTCACAGTGATATTATACTCTGAGACTTTCTCTCGATCCAATTCACTGTCTGTCACTAAACTGAAGAAATTATTTGACGCGGACTTCATAGTAAAAGGAATATTGTCATTGAAAGTACAATGGACTTTTCTATTATCACCAGAGTCTGAATCTTGTACATTCATCATTGTCACCACTGTGCCTGGCTGTACACCCTCAGATATGCTCGTGGATTTTGACATAATGCTTATAGCAGGTGCGTTATCATTGGTGTCAATCACTTCAACTATAACTTTACAGATATCAGAGTGGCCACCGGGGTCTGTAGCTTGAACGTCTATTTCATAATGTTTCAACCCCTTTCATAATCAATATTCCTTAGCAGGTTGGACGACTCCGTTTTCTTCATCTACTTTAAACAAATCAACAACCCCATCTGCTTTATTTGATATAGAATATTGGATATGCCCATTTGAACCCTGATCGGCATCGGTTGCACTAACCGTTGTTAAAACAGTGCCTATAGCGGCATCTTCTTTGACATTAGCTTTGTATTCTTGTTGAGAACAAACGGGCACGTTATCATTTGCGTCCACCACGGTGATGAGAATTTGCATGGTTCCAGAGAGCTGTGGCTCGCCTCCATCCATGGCTGTCAGCACCAAAGACAGATGCTCCCGTTGTTCTCGGTCAAGAGGTTTCTTTAAAACCATCTCGACATTCCTACTACTTCCAATTCGATAAGCATTTAAAACAAAATTGTCATTCTCTCTTAGCGAATAAGCCTGGAGGCCGTTGATGCCTACGTCGTCGTCATTTGCCTTTTCAAGTGCAAATTTAGCTCCATGTTGAGCAAGCTCACTAATTTCAAACTTAATTTCAGTATTTTTAAAATTTGGAGCATTGTCGTTAATATCGGTTATCTCAGCCGTGATAGTATAAAATTCCATAGGATTCTCTAAAATTAACTGGAATTCAAGAGCACAGGGCGTCGTCTGACGGCAGAGTGCTTCTCTGTCTATTTTCTCACTTGATAAGGATGAGTCCTCTTTGTTTATTCAGCTCGATGTATTCCGCATTATCAGCCCATATACATGCGAGCGTTGCCCGATTTCAATTCTTTCACGTCTAAACCTAAATCGAGGGCTATATTTCCAACAACAGAACCTTTCGCCATTTCCTCAGGAATGGAATAGCTGACCTGGCCGAACACCGAGCTGAGAGAAAAGATCGAGATAAACAACAAGTACTTGCCGTCTCATTGTTCTGTCCTTCCAGTTCTCTTGCCACACAACACAAGGGAAATTAAATCAGTAACGAGAGTATTTGGAAATTGTGCATCGCTATTATGAATACAAATGGGAGTTCTTAATCCACACACCAAGAAATGAAAAACGTGGCAGCAATTCTCAGAGTCTCATCCTACTTATTCCGAAACCGTGTTCCCTTTCCCCCTGTATTACATCTGATGATGATGTGGAGGCTACTGCTGCAAATGTGATCTAACCCTTCAACATGCTAGCCAACAGCGTCCCAGTGAGTTCAGTGTGCTAAACTACACACATACGGGCTGTTTTCTCGTCCATGCAGAGTTGCAGACAGTTAGAAACCTAGGCAAAATGTTTAATGTAGGCTAATGTTATATTTTCCCTTCATCTTTTAGATAAAAGCTAAGTTATTCAAAACAATTTAACTCAAATCTCTCTATTTAACAGAGAGATGTAGATATATTAATCCTCGCCTCCCTCTTTTACAATCGCACCACAGAATGCGAGAGAGAGAGAGAGAGAGAGAGAGAGAGAGAGAGAGAGAGAGGAGAGAGAAGAGAGAGAGAGAGAGAGAGAGAGAGAGAGAGAGAGAGAGAGAGAAAGAGAGAGAGAGAGAGAGAGAGAGATGAGAGAGAGAGAACTGGAAAAGAGCGCTCCAACATGCAGTGCCACTTTCCTAACATAACGCTGTCCATGGTACTGAAACAAAACCTGTGGTCTGAGGTTCCTCGAGGGGGAGCCAACACATGTCAGTGCAGTTTGAGTTCACTGCTAAGCATTGCATGAATAACCGAATGTTAACAACAGCATAGGTTCATGTAGTTAATGACATTGGCAGTGAAACAATACTAGGAATATGATTCTTACCTTATTTGGGAGGAACAGGTATGACATCGAGACAGAAACAAGCAGAACAGCAGCAGCAGAGGTGGGAAACATGGAAGAGAACAAACAGAAAACAAATGGTCAGTGAGGACTGGTGCTATGTATATATTTATGTTTTTGGGAATCACAGTGACCAGCTTACTTACCATCTCACCCACGAGTGACAGATTGGCAATTTTAATGTACTGAATTTGATTACATGTGTTAGATGTTTTTTATAGATATTTGATTGTATGTATAGAGTATACTGTGTATCAATACACAAGTAATAATGAACTAATGTTCGGTATGTGTCAATACACAAGTAATAATGAACTAATGCTCAGAATGTGTCTGTGTGTGCGTGTGTGCATGTGTGCGTGTGTGCGTGTGTGCGTGTGTGTGTGCGTGTGTGCGTGCGCGCGCGCGCGCGCGTGCGTGTGCGTGTGTGTGTGTGTGTGTACACTAAGTGAGACAGACAGACAGACAGACAGACAGACAAGACAAGACAAGCTTTTTGCAAAATGTTAATATATTAAACCAAAACGTGAGACAAGAGAGAGCGAGAGAGAGAGAGAGATGAGAGAGAGAGAGAGAGAAATGTGTGCAGTGCAGCTTCCTGACGTGACGCTGTCCATGGTACCAAAATACACCCAACAGACAATGGTCTCTGAGGTACCTCCACGATGTCAATGCAGTGAGGTTTTAACCGAACAGTGCACACATAGCCAAGCTATTTACAATACTGCAAAATTACAGCCTTTGCTTCGATTATTATTTCATTTAACAAAACAATGTATAAAACCTCGCATGCGCGCGCACACACACACACACACCACAACACACACACACACACACACACACACACACACACACACACACACACACACACACACACAGCACACACACACACACACACACACACACACACACACACACACACACACACTAAACAAGACTCATTACTATAAACAATGGAGTTAAGATTTTGGTCATTGGCGCACAGCAATTAAGTGTTTGCGAAACTCTACTTTAATTAATGATATAATGACTTATCTTAGATCAGAAATAAGATACTCACAATAATATCACTCAAAACTGTAATATTTGAGTGATATTATATCATATAATTTTTCTTTAAATTGTCATACAGTGCTGACAGGGAATTATAAAATGAAATAGTCTATTGAAGGGACGAACCTCTAGAGGAGAGTCTGGTTCATCCAGGATGCTCTTTTCACTCTGTATCCGTTGCATTGTCCCTGTAGAACTGGGGTCCATTATAAGTATGTTCTGACTACCAGCTCTGCCGAACTTACAGTCACTCTTTCTGGAGTCAGTCGTCCTGCAGACCTCGTAATTATACACATGAGGGAGAGTCCCTGTCCCCAAAGTGTCTGAGTATCGAGGTGGATAATATGGAATAACTGGGAGACTGGAATGATAGATGCGAGACTGTCTCCATCTGTATATTTTTCACTGATATAATAACAACTAGACAGGTTATGAACAAAAAGGAAACTACAGCCAAAGCCAAGACCAAGAAAAACGTCAGGTTGTCGTTGTACTCCTTGTCGTGTGTAAAGTCAGTGAACTCAGAGAGAACTTCAGGGAAGCTGTCAGCCACCGCCCACGTTAACATTGACTATAGCTGAACGAGAGGGCTGTCCGTTGTCCTCCACTATAACACTCAGTCTTTGTTTCACAGCATCTTTATCAGTAACTTGACGTATTGTTCTTATTTCTCCATTCTGTAATCCTACTTCAAACAACGCCCTGTCTACGACTTTCTGCAATTTATAGGTGAGCCAGGCATTCTGTCCAGAGTCCACATCAACAGCCACCACTTTAGTGACCAGATATCCCACATCTGCTGAACGGGGAACCATTTCAGCCACCAGAGAACCACCACTCTGGACTGGATACAGAACCTGAGGAGCATTGTCATTCTGATCCTGGATCAGTACTTTCACAGTCACATTACTACTGAGTGGAGGAGAGCCTCCATCCTGAGCTTTGACATAGAACTGGAAATCCTTAATCTGTTCGTAGTCAAAAGAGCGCACTGCATGTATGACTCCACTATCAGCAGCGACCGAGACATATGAGGAGACGGGCACTCCGTTAACTGACGAGTCCTGCCAATATGTAAGAAACACGGGCATTCTGGTTCCAGTCAGCGTCTTTGGCTTGTAAAGTGAATATAGAGAGTCCTGGTGTGTTGTTTTCTAAAATGTAGGCCTCATATGAAGTCTTTTCAAAGACAGGAGCGTTGTCATTCACATCTGAGATCTGTAAAGTGAGAGTGACGCTGCTGGAGAGCGAGGGGCACTCCCCCGTCTGAACACGTCACACTGATATTATACTGACAGGCTCCTTCTCTGTCTAAATCACTGTCTGTAACGAGGCTATAGAAGCCGTTGGATGTAGATTTTATCAAGAACGGAGCATTTTCATCCAGAATACAATTGACTACTCCGTTATTGTCTGAGTCAGGATCGTGCACACTCATGACTGCTATTACTGTCTGAGGCGGAGAGTTTTCTGGGATGGATTGTGACGTTGACATTAGATCTATAAGTGGCTTGTTATCATTAACATCAATAATGTCTACAATTAACTTACTAGAGTCTGATAGACCTCCTTGATCTTTAGCTTCAATATCAATTTTATAGTGTTTCGCCTTTTCATAATCAAGTGTACCCTTCAAACGTACATTACCATCATTTTCATCTATTTCAAAATGGTCTGTTATACCAGCTGCGCTACTTGATATTGAATACGTCACTAAACCATTGGATCCTTCGTCCATATCTGTTGCTTTTACTGCAGTCAATAATGTACCGATTGGAGAATGTTCTGCCAATGTTGCCTTATACATTGCTTGAGTGAAGACAGGAGAGTTGTCGTTTGCATCTAAAACAGTAATGTGTATTTTCACAGTTCCAGACCTAATCGGCTCTCCACCATCCACTGCAGTGAGCAGTAAGGATATCTGCTCCTGTTTTTCTCGATCTAAATGTTTCTGCAAAACCATTTCTATCTTTTTACTGCCATCAGCCTCACCATGCAATTTTAAAATAAAATTATCGGTGGGATTAAGGGAATAGCTTTGGAGTCCATTTATTCCAATATCTGAATCAAAAGCCCTGTCAAGTGCAAATCTAGCACCGATTAAAGGCCGATTCGCTGATGTCAAATTTCATTGAGTCCTTTTGAAAAAGAGGTGCATTGTCATTAACGTCAGTAATTTCGATTGTAACCCTATAAAATTCAATGGGATTTTCTAAAATAATCTGAAAATGCAAAGCACAAGGCGTTGTCTGTCCACACAGCACCTCTCTGTCTATTCTTTCCTTGACGAGGAGCACTCCCCTTTCTTTATTCAATTCGATGTATTGCGCGTTATTTCCAGTGTGTAGGCGAGCTTTTCCCGATTTAAATCTATTCACATCCAAACCTAAATCCTGAGCTATGTTGCCGACTAAAGATCCTTTCGCCATTTCTTCGGGAATCGAGTAAGTGACCTGCCCAAGCACCGAGCATAGATGAAATACCGAGATTACAAAAAACAGTACTTGCCGTCTCATTGTTCTGCCCTGCAGTTCTCGTGACACACAACACGAGGAAATCATATTGTACACGAATGATTGGAATTTACGCTCAGCTATTAGTAAAAACTCTCAATCCACACACCACTGAAGGAATAGAAATAAGTAGTAGCAAATATCATCCTGTTTATTCCGAATCCGTATCTCGATCTGTTTGTCTCATTTCCCTCTACATCTGATGATGATGGGGGAGGTAGCCTACTGCTGCAAATATGCTCTAGCTCCTCAACATGCTAGCCAACAGCGTCCCAGTGAGTTCAGTGAGATACATTACACACATTAAATGTAGGCCATGTTCACCCGTCGCTGCAGACACTTAAGCCGCTTTTCCATCACAGCTTAAGCACGACACTGTCCAGTGCAGTCCAGAACCGCACCGCACCGCTTCAAAATGTCTTGCGTTTCCATTGCACAAAAGTCCCCACTCGCAAAATCCCCACCATCCCCTCCCCTCCCGAAGGAAATCAACGCCCCTTTCTTTAACACACCAACTTAGCCTCAGGCTACAGGGTTAGCCTAAATGCTAGCGTGTTTCCTCAGAGCTAGTTTGGCTCTTAAGTTATTATTTGGCCATGTTCACCCTGACTTTAATCTTCGCTATTGTTGGGAAGACCTGTGTGGTGTCTAAACACGTTGCCATCACTTATATAAAAAACATTATTAGCGTGTATCGTCGCACATTCATTGTTGCCAGGTTTAGCAGAAAAAAATAAGCAATTAGGTCTATGAAAACAATCCCAAAAGAAGCGACTATCTATCTTTTTAAATAGCAGATCTACAAACTCACAACGCGTAGCGATGCGACGCATTGTGAGTTTGTGCATCTGCTATTTAAAAAATATCTATACATATATAATGTTGACAAATACATATTCATTTGGGGGTCCTTGACATGAAAATGTTTAAGAACCACTGGTTTCAACAACATATGGAAACAAGCCCCAAATAATCAACTACATTTTAGAAACAAGCAGTGGTGGAAAAAGTACTCAAATGTTTTACTTAAGTAAAAGTATCAATACTGCAATGTAGAAGCACTCTACAAGTGAAAGTCTGGAATTACTTGAGTAAAAGTACAAAAACTATTGGTATCAAAATTTACTTAAGGTACCAAAAGTAAGTACTAAAATGTTTGAAAATAGCAGATCTACAATGATGCGATGCGTTGTGAGCTTGTAGATCGGCTATTTTCAAATAGCCTAGGTATAAAATAGGGCTTAAGTGGTTAATGTATGTTTTATAATGTAATCATTTATATCTGAAAAGTAACTAGTAACTAGTAACTAATAAGTTTTCAGATAATTGTAGTGGAGTAAAAGTACTACCAATATTTACAAGCAACTTTACAGAAAAATAAGCCCTATGTCGCTTATAATAAGTGGACATGGCAACACTGCTACCGTAGTGTTTACATTTTACAGAGACCTGAGTGGACAGACACAGCTGTGAGCCGACCAATCAGCTTTATCACAGCTTTAGCCCCGCTTAGCCCAGCTCAGACCTACCCAAGACTGGGTACTTTTTAGGCACCAGTTTAGTACCACTTACACACCACTCTACCCACTTCATTGTAGTGGAAACCTTTGCTGTGGTGGGCGGTGTGGGGTGGGGCTAGGTAAGTCCATGTATATGGAAAGCCGCCTTTAGAAACCTTGGCAAAAATCTGACCGTAATCTTACGTAATGTTACATGAATATCCCTCTCCTTACTCCTTTTACACTTGCGCACATGAGAGAGAGTGGGGTGGAGGGAAGGAGACAAATAAGAGAGAGAGAGAGAGAGAGAGAGAGAGAGAGAGAGAGAGAGAGAGAGAGAGAGAGAGAGAGAGAGAGAGAGAGAGAGAGAGAGAGAGCTACAGGTTAACCAGCATGCAGTGCAGCTTTCCAGACAGGATGCTGTCCATGGTACTGAAACAGACCCAAAACAGACAATATACGCTCCTCCAGGCTATAGCTAATCATTGCACAAATAGTCAGACATTGCAAAAATGTGTGCAGTGCAGCTCTTCTGACGTGACGCAGTCCATGGTACTGAAAAAACACCAAAAAGACAATAGTCTCTGAGGTACCTCCACGATGTCAGTGCAGTGAGGTTTTAACTGAACAGTGCACAAATAACCGAGCTCTTTACAACAGACTTTGCTTCAATTATTTAATCTAACAAAACTATAACACACACACACACACACACACACACACACACACACACACACACACACACACACACACACACACACACACACACACACACACACACACACTCACACACACACACACACACACACACACACAGATGTAGCTAAATAGTTTGCATTGTAAAATTGGAATCAGGAATCAAAAAATGTAATAGTCTACTGAAAGACGAACCTCTAGAGGAGAGTCTGGTTCATCCAGGATGCTCTTTTCATACGGCATCCTTTGCATCGTCCCTGTACAACTGGGGTCCATTATCAGTATGTTCTGACTACCAGCTGTGCCGAACTTACAGTCACTCTTTCTGGAGTCAGCCGTCCTGCAAACCTCGTAATTGTACACATGAGGAAGAGTCCCTGTCCCCAAAGTGTCTGAGTATCGAGGTGGATAATATGGAATCACTGGGAGACTGGAATGATAGATGCGAGACTGTCTCCATCTGTGTATTTGCACTGATATAATAACAACTAAACACGTGATGAACAAAAAGGAAACTACAGCCAAAGCCAAGACCAAGAAAAACGTTAGGTTGTCATTGTACTCCTTGTCTTGTGTAAAGTCAGTGAACTCTGAGAGAACTTCAGGGAAGCTGTCAGCCACCGCCACGTTAACATTGACTGTAGCTGAACGAGAGGGCTGTCCGTTGTCCTCCACTATAACACTCAGTCTTTGTTTCACAGCATCTTTATCAGTGACTTGACGGATTGTTCTTATTTCTCCATTCTGTAATCCAACTTCAAACAGTGCCCAATCTGTGGTTTTCTGCAGTTTATAGGAGAGCCAGGCATTCTGTCCAGAGTCCACATCAACAGCCACCACTTTAGTGACCAGATAGCCCACATCTGCTGAACGGGGTACCATTTCAGCCACCAGAGAGCCACCACTCTGGACTGGATACAGAATCTGAGGAGCGTTGTCATTCTGGTCTTGAATGAAAATAGTGACAGTAACATTGCTACTGAGTGGAGGGGAGCCTCCATCTTGTGCTTTGACAAATAGTTTAAGTTGATCAATTTGCTCATAATCGAATGTGCGTACCGCATGTAAAACTCCAGTTTCAGAGTTTATGGATACATACGCAGAGACTGGGCTCCCACTGACTTGCGTGTCCTCTATGAGGTATGAAATTCTGGCGTTTTGATTCCAATCAGAGTCTCGTGCACTCACAGCAAATATTGAAATTCCAGGGGAGTTGTTCTCAACTATATAAGCGAAATAGCTTGGTTTGCCAAACAATGGTGCATTGTCATTTACGTCAGAGATTCTGAGGCTTAAAGTCGTTGCACTAGATAGGGAAGGAGATCCTGAATCGGTAGCAGTTATAGTAATATTGTATTCTGCTTTTGTTTCACGATCAAAACTCATATCTGAAATTAAGCTGTAATATTTGGTTAAAGACGACTGAATTTTAAATTGGTGTTTCGAGTCTATTGAGCAGGTTATCTGCCCGTTTCTTTCTGAGTCTGCATCCTTTACATTGATGACGGCTATAGTCGTCCCGGGAGGAGCATCTTCTGATATCGAGCTAGAGAACGACATGACATTTATGATTGGAGCATTGTCATTAACATCAATAACCTCAATGATAACTTTACTCGCTGCAGTTAGGCCACCTTGATCTTTAGCGCCTACTCTTATTTCATATTTCTTGTCCTTTTCGAAATCTATTTTACCAGCAACATATATTTTTCCAGATGCCTTGTCAATATCAAACATGTCAGCTAAGTTCCCTTGTAAGTTGGAAAAACTGTATGACACTATGCCATTTGATCCACTGTCAGCATCTGACGCGTTGATTGTAGTAATATATGTACCAATGGGTGCATTTTCCCTCACAGTAGCTTGGTATACTGACTGGTTAAAAACAGGTGTATTGTCATTCGCATCTAAAACCGTTATATCGATATTTACTGTACCTGATTTTTGCGGAGTCCCACCATCTACTGCTATCAGTTTTAAAGATAAATGGCTATTTAATTCTCTGTCTAAAGGTTTCTGTAAAATCATTTCGGCAAATTTGTTTCCATCGGCATTAGAATGTTGTTTCAAGATGAAGTTATCATTGGAGCTTAAAACGTAATTTTGTAAACTATTAAGCCCTACGTCAGGGTCTTCTGCGCTTTCTAAGTCAAAATGAGATCCTATCGTTGCAGATTCACTAATTTCCAAATTAATGTGACTGCTTTTGAAAGTAGGGGAATGGTCATTAACATCCAATATCTCTACAATGACTCGATGGAGTTCGATTGGATTTTCCAGAATTATTTCGAAGCTGAAGCTACATGGAGTGACGTCGCCACAAAGCTGCTCTCTGTCTATTCTCTCATTTACGACTAGAATCCCTTTGTCTGTCTTCAGTTCGGTGTACTGAACGCTTTCTTCGGTCACAATACGAGCCCGGCCAGAACGGAGCCTTTTCAGATCCAATCCGAGATCCTGTGCTACATTACCAATTAGAGAGCCTTTCTTCATCTCCTCTGGAACAGAATATCGCATCTGACCATCAACGCTGTGAATAAGCAACATCAAAACCATCAGCATCTCCAACGCAGGTCTGGAAAACAAACGCCATTTTACGCTTTGGGGCTGTATTAATGCCATGTCCTAACGCATTTACATCGAACGTAAATCTTGAAAGGATAAGTCCCCTTGACAATGAAGCAAAAAATAAAGAATGATTCAATCGTAGCTCTGGTAGGCTATAGATCTATATTCCCCAAATTATTTCTGTAAAATTAAGATAGAATTCTTCGAAATGACTGTCTCCTCCGCGTCGCCCCACCTCGAAGCACAGTGCTTCACTTGACATCAGAGTAGCTACAGAGGACTGAGGGGATTTTTTAAAGCACAGAACTACAGTCAGATTTTTATTCTGACCAACAGCGTCCCTTAGAGTCCAAAACGTGAATGCCAAGAGAGATTGAATAAAAACAAAATAATTCATCATCAAAACATGTAAATAATGAAAGTAAACAAAAGGAGACACAAGAAGTCAACACTGATAGAGTAGTAGAAGTAGAAGAAAGATTGGAACTAGAGTAAAGCATGTGCTAGAAGTACATCTGGGCTAATCATAGTTTTATAGACAACACGTAAAGGCAAATGGTGTACCACTAAGACTTCAACTGTGCAGGGATGCCAAAATCGAGAAAAGGTGATCTGAAAAAACTGTAACCTATGTTACTCTTTTCAAATTGTTGCCTCCTTATTGCAATGACTCAACTAAAAGAGGTTAAATTTTGAAATCCAATGTAGTGAGTGAGTGAGTGAGTGAGTGAGTGAGTGAGTGAGTGAGTGAGTGATTTGGACTGCAAGCATTCCAGTATGCCAAGATCGGGCTGAGTATGCAGTGCAGCTTTCCTGACATGACGCTGTCCATGGTACTGAAACACAACCAACAGCTTGTCTCTGAGGCTCCTCCAGGGGCAGCCACGACGTTTACAGTTAAGCACAAACCAAACCCCTTTAGAAATATACTGCATTAAACACAGCCAAAAACATGCATGTCAAGAGAGAGAGAGAGAGAGAGAGAGAGAGAGAGAGAGAGAGAGAGAGAGAGAGAGAGAGAGAGGGGTGATCCGACACGAAAAAAGAAAGGGAAGAAAATGAATCCACACACAAACAGCAAATTGCTATCAGCATAGTGGCAACAAAGCAGCATCTATATAGAAAATACTAACTAGTAGAAGCAACAATACCCGGCTCACTGTGACAGGAGCTGTTTGGGGCTTTTAACCCAGTTATTTGTTACTATATTGGAAACTACATTTACAAATGCCATTACGTTGTGAAGAGTGAATAACTTCCTGCTAATTTCAGAAAACGCAGAGAGAGTGAGAGAGCTTTGAACTGTGTGGTGCTTTCCTGACTATGGTGCTGAAACACACTAAAAAGAGACAATAGTCTCTGGGGCACCTCCACAACAATAATGCATGATCACAGCATTTGCTTAAATTATTACATTTTTACAAAAAACAAACCTATATCACGCACCCACCCACACACACACACACACACACACACACACACACACACACACACACACACACACACACACACACACACACACACACACACACACACACACACACACACACACACACACACACACACACACACACACACACACACACACACACACACACACACACACACGCACACACACACGATAAAAAATGATATGATGTGTTGATCATTAGTGCACAATTATTAAGCTTTTGAGGAACTAATCAAGTTAAAAATAAGTTTGATTTCTATGGAAGGTGTTTTGACTGTGTAGGCTATGTGACTAGCAATATTTGAGTGATATCACATTTTCTTTAAATTGCCTAAGATTTAGTGTCGAAAAAGACAAACCTCTAGAGGAGAGTCTGGTTCATCCAAGATGCTCTTTTCATTCTGCATCCTCTGCATCGTCCCTGTACAACTGGGGTCCATAATCAGTATGTTCTGACTACCAGCTCTGCCAAACTTACAGTCACTCTTTCTGGAGTCAGTCGTCCTGCACACCTCGTAATTGTACACATGAGGGAGAGTCCCTGTCCCCAATGTGTCTGAGTAACGTGGTGGATAATATGGAATCACTGGGAGACTGGAATGATAGATGCGAGACTGTCTCCATCTGTATATTTTCACTGATATAATAACAACTAAGCACGTGATGAACAAAAAGGAAACTACAGCCAAAGCTAAGACTAAGAAAAATGTCAGGTTGTCGTTGTACTCCTTGTCGTGTGTAAAGTCAGTGAACTCTGAGAGAACTTCAGGGAAGCTGTCAGCCACCGCCACGTTAACATTGACTGTAGCTGAACGAGAGGGCTGTCCGTTGTCCTCCACTATGACAGTCAGCCTTTGTTTCACAGCATCTTTATCAGTGACTTGACGGATAGTTCTTATTTCTCCATTCTGTAATCCAACTTCAAACAGTGCCCTGTCTGTGGCTTTCTGTAGTTTATAGGAGAGCCAGGCATTCTGTCCAGAGTCCACATCAACAGCCACCACTTTAGTGACCAGATAGCCCACATCTGCTGAACGAGGCACCATTTCAGCCACCAGAGAGCCACCACTCTGGACTGGATACAGAACCTGAGGGGCGTTGTCATTCTGGTCTTGAATGAAAATATTCAAAGTCACATTGCTACTGAGTGGAGGGGAGCCTCCATCTTGCACTTTGACAACTAGTTTAAGTTGATTGATTTGCTCATAATCGAATATGCGTACCGCATGTAAAACTCCAGTTTCAGAGTTTATGGATACATACGCAGAGACAGGGCTCCCACTGACTTGCGTGTCCTCTATGAGGTATGAGATTCTGGCGTTTTGATTCCAATCAGTGTCTCGTGCATTCACAGTAAATATTGACACTCCAGGGGAGTTGTTCTCAACTATATAAGCCGAATAGCTTGGTTTGTCGAACAATGGTGCATTATCATTTACGTCAGAGATCTTTAGGCATAAAGTTGTTGCACTAGATAGGGAAGGAGACCCTGAATCAGTAGCAGTTATGGTAATGTTGTATTCTGCTTTTGTTTCGCGATCAAAAATCGTATCTGATAGCAAGCTATAATAGTTGGTTAAAGACGACTGTATTTTAAATGGGTGTTTCAAGTCTATTGAGCATGTTATCTGTCCGTTTCTTTCTGAGTCTGCATCCTTTACATTGATGACGGCTATAGTTGTCCCGGGGGGAGCATCTTCTGATATCGGGCTAGAGAATGACATGACATTTATGATCGGAGCATTGTCATTAACATCAATAACCTCAATAATAAGTTTACTCGCATCATTAAGGCCACCCTGATCTTGGGCCCCTACTCTTATTTCATATTTTTTGTCTTTTTCGAAATCTATCTTACCTGCAACAGATATTTTTCCAGATGCCTTGTCAATATCAAATATGCCAACCAGGTTCCCCTTTAAGTTGGAAAACATATAAGTCACTATGCCATTTGATCCACTATCAGCATCCGAGGCATTAACGGTTGTGATATATGTACCAATGGGCGCATTTTCTATCACAGAAGCCCTATACACCGACTGATTGAACACAGGAGAATTGTCATTTGCGTCTAAAACAATTATATCGATATTCACTGTACCTGATTTCTGTGGAGTCCCGCCATCTACTGCTATCAGTTTTAAAGAGAGATGCGGATTTAACTCTCTGTCTAATGGTTTCTGTAAAATCATCTCTGCGAATTTGCTTCCGTCAGCGTTAGAATGTTGTTTCAAGGCGAAATTATCATTAGAGCTTAAAACATAATTTTGCAAACTATTAAGTCCTACGTCAGGGTCTTCTGCACTTTCTAAGTGAAAATGAGATCCTACCGTTGCAGATTCACTAATTTCCAAATTAATGTGACTGTTTTTGAAAGTAGGGGAATGGTCATTAACATCCAAGATCTCGACAATAACTCGATGGAGTTCGATTGGATTTTCTAGAATTATTTCGAAGCTGAAGCTACATGGAGTGACGTCGCCACAAAGCTGCTCTCTGTCTATTCTCTCATTTACGACTAGAATCCCTTTGTCTGTCTTCAGCTCGGTGTACTGAACGTTTTCTCCGGTCACAATACGAGCCCGGCCAGAACGGAGCCTTTTCAGATCCAATCCGAGATCCTGTGCTACATTACCAATAAGAGAGCCTTTCTTCATCTCCTCTGGAATGGAATATCGCATTTGACCACCAACGTTGTGAATAAACAACATCAAAACCATCAGCATCTCCAACGCAGGTCTGGAAAACAAACGCCATTTTACACCTTGGGGCTGTATTAATGCCATGTCCTAACGCATTTAAATCCAACGTAAATCTCGAAAGGATAAATCCTCTTGACAATGAAGCAAAAAGAAAATGATCCAATCGTAACTTTAGGCTATAGATATATATTCCCCAGATTCCCTTCGAAATGACTGTCTCATCCGCGTTGCCCCACCTCGAAGCACAGTGCTTCACTCGTCATCAGAGTAGCTACAGAGGACTGAGGGGAGTTTTTTTTTTTTTTTTAACTGAGAACTCTGGTCTGATATTTATTCTGACCAACAGCGTCCCTTAGAGTCCAACACGTGAATGCCAAGAGAGATTGAATGAAAACAAAATAGTTCATCATAATCAATGATAGAGTAGAAGTAGAAGAAAGATTGGATCTAAGTAAAGCATTTGGCTAGAAGTACACCTGTGCTAATCATAGTTTTATAGACAACACACAGGGAAATGGTGTACCACTAAGACTTCTACTGTCCAGGGATGACAATGTCAACATCGAAAGAAAGGTTATTGGACAAAACTGCGACGTTAGAGAGAATGACTCAGCTAAACAAATACATTGTAAACTAGAAAAAGTGCTCCTTGGAGCACAGGTCTCCACCAGGTCAGGTAGGTTATTGTGGCCTCCTGGTGGCGCAATAATAGGGCCATGGGAAAAGGGTGCCATTTCTTCTTAGGCCTTGCAGGGCAATTGGACACTGCATTCAGGATTTGAGGCATTCTGTTCAAAAATTGTGTTTTGCTTAATTAGACCTGCTGGTGGCGCTATAACAGGCCAATGTTAAAAGGGTGGCATTTGTTCCTCAACATAGTGTGAATGTGCGTGCAAAGTTTGACCTTAATCGGACGCAGCGTTCATGATTTGCGGCATTTTGTTCAAAACAAGCCACTACTGCAAACTTTAGATGTGAATCTTAGCCAATCAGGATGGATTATGAACAATCTAACAGATCTGTCTTGATCACATGACTATAGAGATCATGTGTACCGATTTGCGTGAATTTGGGATAAAATCTGAAGGAGTAATATCAAAACAATTGTTTTATACAAGTCGGCCTCCTGGTGGCGCTATAAAAGGCAGATGTAAAAAATGCAGGGCAAAGGTTTTTCCTTTGTCTCTAGGGAGTGCACATACAAAGTTGTACACAGATCGGTGCAGTTATAGGTAAAAACACGAATCGGCCTGCTATAGCGCCACCATGAGGTTTATTTGAAAAATTTCAAGTGGCATTTCTTCCTCTGCATAGTGGGAATGTACGTGCACAATTTCACTGCAATTGCAAGCTGTTTTCATGATTTGAGGCATTTTGTTGAAAACGGAGCACTCCTGCAAACTTTGGAAGCCATTCTTAGGCAATCAGGATGAAATTTGAAAAATCTGAAAGACTCATTTCGTTTAACACATTCCATGCCAGAGTTTAATCTCATAATGTACTCACCAGTGCCAGCGTTTTATTGTTGTTTTTTTGTTTTTTTCATGTCGCCACAGACCTCGCTAAATAAGTTAAAAGTGCGCGTTCATTTGGTTCTAAACACACAGCGGATCTGTGAGAAACGGCCAGCGAAAACAGTTTCCAAATGCGAGCCTGCCATCTTGAAGCTACAGCCGATCAACGGTAAACAGTGATCAGCGAGGAGAAAAACAACAACCGAGAAAATCGAGTTTTAAACAGGATCCCAGACAGGAAGCGGATACCGGAAACGGAAATGGATAAAAAAAATCCGGAAAGTGCACCTGGGGCAATATCAATGGGAATTGGCGGTTCGCGTAGATCTACGCGACTGGCACGCTGCGGCTTTAAATAGGTTCGCGTAGATCTACGCGACTGGCATGCAATGTGTTAATGACTATAGAGATACTGTGTACCGATTTGCGTAACGTTTGGACAAAATCTGTAGGAGTACTCTCCAAAAATGTGTTTTGCAAAAAGCGGCCTCCTGGTGGCGCTATAACAGGCCCATGTGAAAAATGTGGGGCAGAGGTTCTGAATTGGCATCCAGGGAGTGTGTGTGCACAGTGGCGCTGTGATCAAGCCAACGGTGGCAGAGATTAGCTGGTCACAGACCAACGGACGGACGGACACACGGGTGGAAAACATACTCTCTCGCCATGGCTTTCGGCCTGGCGGAGACAATTACATAAAAAGCAAAAAATACAAGGAATACAATCAATGATAAAATTAGTAGTGGTGGGGGAGAGCTGTCCAGTATTCAAAGGAACTAGAAAATCGAAAATGCTGTTGAAGTGAAATTGTCTCAGTTTCTTTAAATTTAAGCTCCTGCGTAGGAAGATATTTTCCCTCACGCTCTCTTCTTTAATTATTTTACTGGAAAATTCCATTACATAATTTTCGCTTTCCCAGTGGTGAAAGGAGGGAAAAGTCCCGCACACTGTCTTCACTTATGAAGGTTGTTTTGCTAAATACATAACAACGATTCGGTCCAAATTGACCACATCATCTGAATCAAATAAATGCAGACCCATATATATATATATATATATATATATATATATATATATATATATATATATATATATATATGGGGGACTAAATGGAGTTGAGGTCCAATCATGGAACCCCACCAATCAGCTATCATGGAGGAGGACACATCCAGGTAATGTTGAGGTGTAAAGTCCACGTAAAATATGAAAATGCATATTGCAGCATAATACAAAGTTATTATAACAAAATAGAAAACCTAAAAATGAATAAAAGGTCCCACTTAAGCCTTTCATTCCAAAATGCTCAAAGTGAGCATACATAACCAATCAGATTGCCTCAATTTCCAGATTACCAATCAGGTGATGATCTCCGTTCTACATTGCCTCTGAAACGGCCATTCTCTCTTTCATTCAGGGTTAGCGTTAAGCAATCTCCTTAATAACACCATCTCCAAAATTATTGTCCTGCATTGATGAAGGGTATTTGTCCCTCTATCTGCAAAGTCTCTTCATCACCACCACCTCCTCTAACGTCTAGATTCCATGGGGATTCTCTCTCCTCTATCACCATAGAGCCTACAATCCTATGAAATAGGAATTAATATAGTAAAATCGCCAAAACTCTAACAATTGTACCACAACAAATTATGTTACCCTTTTCAACTTGTTGCCTCCTTATTGAAATGACCCAACTAAAAGAGGTCACATGATGATGATGGGGGAGGAACTGCTGCAAATGCTCAAACTCCAACAGCGTCCCAGTGAGATCAGTGAGATGAATTGCACACATACAATTTAGGCCATGTGTACCTTTCGATGCAGGCAATTAGAAAATATGGCAAGAATAATTACTGTCAAGTGGACAATGTTTAGATAAAAAACGAAGTTACTCGAACGATTAAATAAAATACGGTTCTGTTTAAATGAGAGATGTAGAAATATAAAAACCCTCTCCTTTCAATTAATTTACACTTTACACTCACGCAGAGAGAGAGAGAGAGAGAGAGAGAGAGAGAGAGAGAGAGAGAGAGAGAGAGAGAGAGAGAGAGAGAGAGAGATTTGAACTCCCCAGTATGCAGTGCAGCTTCCCTGACACGACGCTGTCCATGGTACTGAAACACAACGAATAGGCAATTGTCTCTGAGGCGCCACCAGGGGCAGTCACAACGTTTACAGCTAAGCACAGATAGCCGAACCCCTTTAGAAATATAGGCTACTGCAATAAACATCTGCTTCAATTCCTTAGAGCATAAATGCACCAAAGTATGCATTATTATATTTGTAGAAATGCTATGATGTGTAACACAACACAACACTGCGCGCGCGCGCACACACACACACACGCACACGCACACGCACACGCACACGCACACGCACACACAAACACACACACACACACACACACACACACACACACACACACACACACACACACACACACACACACAAGAGTTCGTTTTTAAATAAAAAATACATTTGATATGGAAGGTTTGATGACTGTAGACCTATGCAACAAGCTACATTTACAATACTGAGTTTGCATTGTAATATTTGAGTGATATCACTTTTTCTTTAAATTGTATGTAACGTAAGTATCGAAAGACAAACCTCTAGGGGAGAGTCTGGTTCATCCAGGATGCTCTTTTCATACTGCATCCTCTGCATCGTCCCTGTACAACTGGGGTCCATTACCAGTATGTTCTGACTACCAGCTGTGCCGAACTTACAGTCACTCTTTCTGGAGTCAGTTGTCCTGCACACCTCGTAATTGTACACATGAGGGAGAGTCCCTGTCCCCAAAGTGTCTGAGTAACGTGGAGGATAATATGGAATCACGGGGAGACTGGAATGATAGATGCGAGACTGTCTCCATCTGTATATTTTCACTGATATAATAACAGCTAAACACGTGATGAACAAAAAGGAAACTACAGCCAAAGCTAAGACTAAGAAAAACGTCAGGTTGTCGTTGTACTCCTTGTCGTGTGTAAAGTCAGTGAACTCAGAGAGAACTTCAGGGAAGCTGTCAGCCACCGCCACGTTAACATTGACTGTAGCTGAACGAGAGGGCTGTCCGTTGTCCTCCACTATGACAGTCAGCCTTTGTTTCACAGTGTCTTTATCAGTGACTTGGCGGATGGTTCTTATTTCTCCATTCTGTAATCCCACTTCAAATAGTGCCCTGTCTGTGGCTTTCTGTAGTTTATAGGAGAGCCAGGCATTCTGTCCAGAATCCACATCTACAGCCACCACTTTAGTGACCAGATAGCCCACATCTGCTGAACGGGGCACCATTTCAGCCACCAGAGTACCACCACTCTGGACTGGATACAAAATCTGAGGGGCGTTGTCATTCTGGTCTTGAATGAAAATAGTGACAGTCACATTGCTACTGAGTGGAGGGGAGCCTCCATCTTGCGCTTTGACAAGTAGTTTAAATTGATTGATTTGCTCATAATCGAAAGTGCGTACTGCATGTAAAACTCCAGTTTCAGAGTTTATGGATACATACGCAGAGACTGTGCTACCACTGACCTGCGTGTCCTCTATGAGATATGATATTCTGGCGTTTTGATTCCAATCAGTGTCTCGTGCACTCACAGTAAATATTGACACTCCAGGTGAGTTGTTCTCAACTATAAAAGCCGAATAGCTTGGTTTGCCGAACAATGGCGCATTATCATTTACGTCAGAGATTTTGAGGCGTAAAGTTGTTGCACTAGATAGGGAAGGAGTCCCTGAATCGGTAGCAGTTATAGTAATATTGTATTCTGCTTTTGTTTCACGATCAAAAATCATATCTGAAAGCAAGCTGTAATAGTTGGTTAAAGACGACTGAATTTTAAATGTGTGTTTCGAGTCTATTGAGCATGTTATCTGTCCGTTTCTTTCTGAGTCTGCATCCTTTACATTGATGACAGCTATAGTCGTCCCGGGAGGAGCATCTTCTGATATCGGGTTAGAGAACGACATGACATTTATGATGGGAGCATTGTCATTAACATCAATAACCTCAATGATAACTTTACCCCCAGCAGTTAGACCACCTTGATCTTTTGCCCCAACCCTTATTTCATATTTCTTGTCCTTTTCGAAATCTAATTTACCGGCAACAGATATTTTTCCAGATGTCTTGTCAATATCAAACATGTCAGCCAAGTTCCCTTGTAAGTTTGAAAAACTGTAAGACACTATGCCATATGATCCACTGTCAGCATCTGACGCGTTGATAGTAGTAATATATGTACCAATGGGTGCATTTTCCCTCACAGTAGCTTGGTATACTGACTGGTTAAAAACAGGTGCATTGTCATTCGCATCTAAAACAGTTATATCGATATTAACTGTACCTGATTTCTGCGGAGTCCCACCATCTACTGCTATCAGTTTTAAAGATAGATGGCTATTTAATTCTCTGTCTAATGGTTTCTGTAAAATCATTTCGGCGAATTTGTTTCCATCGGCATTAGAATATTGTTTCAAGACGAAGTTATCATTGGAGCTTAAAACGTAATTTTGTAAACTATTAAGTCCTACGTCAGGGTCTTCTGCACTTTCTAAGTAAAAATGAGATCCTATCGCAGCAGATTCACTAATTTCCAAATGAATGTGACTGTTTTTGAAAGTAGGGGAATGGTCATTAACATCCAATATTTCAATAATTACTCGATGGAGTTCAATTGGGTTTTCGAGAATAATTTCAAAGCTGAAGCTACATGGAGTGACGTGGCCACAAAGCTGCTCTCTGTCCATTCTCTCATTTACGATTAGAATCCCTTTGTCTGTCTTCAGCTCGGTGTACTGAACGCTTTCTCCGGTGACGATACGAGCCCGGCCAGAACGGAGCCTTTTCAGATCCAACCCCAGGTCCTGTGCTACATTACCAATAAGAGAGCCTTTCTTCATCTCCTCTGGAACGGAATATCGCATTTGACAATCAACGTTTTGAATAAGCAACATCAAAACCATCAGCATCTCGACTGCAGGTCTGGAAAACAAACGCCATTTTACGCTTTGGGGCTGTATTAATGCCATGTCTAACGCATTTAAATCCAACGTAGATCTCGAAAGGATAAATCCTCTTGACAATGAAGCAAAAAGACAGAATGATCCAATCGTAGCTTTGGTATGCTTTAGATCTATATTTACCAAATTGTTTCTGTAAAATTATAGGATTCTTCGAAATGACTGTCTCCTCCGCATAGCCCTACCTCGAAGCACAGTGCTTCACTCGTCATCAGAGTAGCTACAGAGCAGAGGACTGAGTTTTTTTTTTTTTTTAAAGCTGAGAACTCCAGTCTGATTTTTATTCTGATCAACAGCGTCGCTTAGAGTCCAAAAAGTGAATGCCAAGAGGAAATTAATGAAACAAAATAGTTCATCATAATCAAAACATGTAATTAATGAAGGCAAACAAATTGAGATACATGAAGTCAACTTTGATAGACTAGAAGTAGAAGAAAGATTGGGACTAGAGTAAAGCATGTGTGAGTTAAAGTGTACACCTGGGCTAATCATAGTTTTATAGACAACACTAAAGGCAAATAGGGTACCACTAAGAATTCAACTGTGCAGGGATGTCAAAATCGAGAAAAAGTGACAAAACTGTAAATTATGTTACTCTTTTCAACTTGTTACCTCTACAGGTACCTCCTGTATGGGTGCCCTTACCTCTACAGGTAAGGGCAAATCTGATGATGATGGGGGAGGTACTGCATGCTGAAAATGTGCTCCAATACCTCAAAACATGTTAGCCAACAGCGTCCCAGTGAGTTCAGTGAGATACATCACACACATTATATGTAGGCTTTCAATGCAGGCAAATAGAAAACAAGTCAAGAATAATTACTGTAATGGGGAATTATTTTTGATATAAAACGAAGTTACTCCAACAATGACATTAAATATAAAACTGCAAGCATTTCAGTATGCATTGCAGCTTTCCTGACATGATGACACTGTCCATGGTACTGAAACACAACCAACAGATTGTCTCTGGCAGCCACGACGTTTACAGGTAAGCACAAACCGAACCCCTTAGTAATATACTGCAATAAACACAGCCAAAAACATGCATGTCAACATCATAAGCTGTTTAAAAAAATGACAATACTAATATTACTATACTAATAATTTCACAAAAGTAGAGAGGTTGATTTATATACACACACACACACACACACACACACACACACACACACACACACACACACACACACACACACACACACACACACACACACACACACACACACACACACACACACACACACACACACACACACACACACACACACACACACTTTTGTAAGAGTTAAAACGGTACTGCAGATGTAATAGTTGCATGGGAGGAGCCAGGCCTGGAGCCAAACCAAAGTGCATATAGAGCATCCTAGTGTTGCCAACAGCTGCAACATCTCAATTTCCTGAATTGGCATTGGTCGGACCGATGGCGATGGCGTGGTCTATGCATGTTGCAAATTTAGCATGCATGGATCTGCGTAGTCGGTCTGGCTAGTGCCAGGATAACCCTAACCCCCTAATTAGCACTGTCTAAAAATTGGAGAGAGAGAGAGAGACAGAGAGAGAGAGAGAGAGAGAGAGATGAACTGTGCAGCGCATTCCTGCCCCTGCGCTATCCACGGTGCTGAAACACACCCAACAGACAATAGTCTCTGCGGGCACCTCCGATAAGGCATGGTCAAAGCATTTGTTTACATTATTACATTTTGCGGCGCGCGCGCGCACACACACACACACACACACACACACACACACACACACACACACACACACACACACACACACACACACACACACACACACACACACACACACACACACACACACACACACACACACACACACACACACACACACACACACACACACACACACACACACACACACACACCCTATCATCAATAAAATGGATATGATGTGTTGATCATTATAGTGCACGAGCATTAAGCTAAAGAGGAACTAATCAAGTTAAAAATAAGTTTGATTTCTATGGAAGGTGTGATGACTGTGTAGGCTTATGTGACTAGCTATACATTTACAATACTGAGCTTGAATTGTAATATTTGAGTGATATCACATTTTCTTTAAATTGCCTAAAATGCAGTCGCTCCTTCTGTACGATGTAGTGTTGAAAGACAAACCTCTAGAGGAGAGTCTGGTTCATCCAAGATGCTCTTTTCATTCTGCATCCTCTGCATCGTCCCTGTACAACTGGGGTCCATTATCAGTATGTTCTGACTACCAGCTCTGCCGAACTTACAGTCACTCTTTCTGGAGTCAGTCGTCCTGCACACCTCGTAATTGTACACATGAGGGAGAGTCCCTGTCCCCAAAGTGTCTGAGTAACGTGGTGGATAATATGGAATCACTGGGAGACTGGAATGATAGATGCGAGACTGTCTCCATCTGTATATTTTCACTGATATAATAACAACTAAACACGTGATGAACAAAAAGGAAACTACAGCCAAAGCTAAGACTAAGAAAAACGTCAGGTTGTCGTTGTACTCCTTGTCGTGTGTAAAGTCAGTGAACTCTGAGAGAACTTCAGGGAAGCTGTCAGCCACCGCCACGTTAACATTGACTGAAGCTGAACGAGAGGGCTGTCCGTTGTCCTCCACTATGACAGTCAGCCTTTGTTTCACAGCATCTTTATCAGTGACTTGACGGATTGTTCTTATTTCCCCATTCTGTAATCCCACTTCAAACAGTGCCCTGTCTGTGGCTTTCTGTAGTTTATAGGAGAGCCAGGCATTCTGTCCTGAGTCCACATCAACAGCCACCACTTTAGTGACCAGATAGCCCACATCTGCTGAACGAGGCACCATTTCAGCCACCAGAGAGCCACCACTCTGGACTGGATATAGAACCTGAGGGGCGTTGTCATTCTGGTCTTGAATGAAAATAGTGACAGTCACATTGCTACTGAGTGGAGGGGAGCCTCCATCTTGCGCTTTGACAAGTAGTTTAATTTGATTGATTTGCTCATAATCGAATGTGCGTACCGCATGTAAAACTCCAGTTTCAGAGTTTATGGATACATACGCTGAGACAGGGCTCCCACTGACTTGTGTGTCCTCTATGAGGTATGAGATTCTGGCGTTTTGATTCCAATCAGTGTCTCGTGCACTAACCGTAAATATTGACACTCCAGGGGAGTTGTTCTCAACTATGTAAGCCGAATAGCTTGGTTTGCCAAACAAAGGTGCATTATCATTTACGTCAGAGATCTTTAGGCATAAAGTCGTTGCACTAGATAGGGAAGGAGACCCTGAATCGGTAGCAGTTATGGTAATATTGTATTCCGCTTTTGTTTCACGATCAAAAATCGTATCTGAAAGCAAGCTATAATAGTTGGTTAAAGACGACTGAATTTTAAATTGTTGTTTCGCGTCTATTGAGCATGTTATCTGTCCGTTTCTTTCTGAGTCTGCATCCTTTACATTGATGACAGCTATAGTTGTCCCGGGAGGAGCATCTTCTGATATCGGGCTAGAGAACGACATGACATTTATGATCGGAGCATTGTCATTAACATCAATAACCTCAATGATGACGTTACTCGCAGCAGTTAGACCACCTTGATCTTTAGCGCCTACTCTTATTTCATATTTCTTGTCTTTTTCAAAATCTATTTTACCGGCAACAGATATTTTTCCAGATGCCTTGTCAATATCAAACATTCCAGCTAAATTACCCTTTAAGTTGGAAAAACTGTAAGTCACTAAGCCATGTGGTCCACTGTCCGCATCTGACGCGTTGATTGTAGTAATATATGTACCAATGGGTGCATTTTCCCTTACAGTAGCTTGGTATACTGACTGGTTAAAAACAGGTGCATTGTCATTCGCATCTAAAACAGTTATATCAATATTCACTGTACCTGATTTCTGTGGTGTCCCGCCATCTACTGCTATCAGTTTTAAATAAATATGGCTATTTAATTCTCTGTCTAATGGTTTCTGTAAAATCATTTCAGTGATTTTGCTTCCATCAGCGTTAGAATGTTGTTTTAAAATGAAGTTATCATTGGAGCTTAAAACGTAATTCTGTAAACTATTAAGCCCTACATCAGGGTCTTCTGCGCTTTCTAAGTCAAATTGAGATCCTATCGCAGCAGATTCACTAATTTCCAAATGAATGTGACTGGTTTTGAAAGTAGGGGAATGGTCATTAACATCCAATATCTCTACAATAACCCGATGGAGTTCGATTGGATTTTCTAGAATTATTTCGAAGCTGAAGCTACATGGAGTGACGTCGCCACAAAGCTTCTCTCTGTCTATTCTCTCATTTACGACTAGAATTCCTTTGTCTGTCTTCAGTTCGGTGTACTGAACGCTTTCTCCGGTGACGATACGAGCCCTGCCAGAACGGAGCCTTTTCAGATCCAATCCGAGATCCTGTGCTACATTACCAATAAGAGAGCCTTTCTTCATCTCCTCTGGAACGGAATATCGCATTTGACAATCAACGTTGTGAATAAGCAACATCAAACCCATCAGCATCTCCAACGCAGGTCTGGAAAACAAACGCCATTTTATGCTTTGAGGCTGTAATAATGCCATGTCCTAACGCATTTAAATCCAACGTAAATCTCGAAAGGATAAATCCTCTTGACAATGAAGTAAAAAGACAGAATCATCCAATCTCAGCTTTGGTAGGCTATAGATATTCCCCAATTTCTTTCTGTAAAATTAGGATTCTTCGAAATGACTGTCTCCTCCGTATAGCCCCACCTCGAAGCACAGTGCTTCACTCGTCATCAGAGTAGCTACAGAGCAGAGGAATGAGGGGATTTTTAAAGCTGAGAACTCCAGTCTGATTTGTATTCTGACCAACAGCGTCCCTTAGAGTCCAAAACGTGAATGCCAAGAGAGATTTAATAAGAACAAAATATTTCATATTCATAATCAAAACCTGTGAATAATGAAGACAAACACATAGAGACACAAGAAGTCAACTCTGATAGAGTAGAAGTAGAAGAAAGATTGGAACTAGAGTAAAGCATGTGTCTAGAAGTACACCTGGGCTAATCATAGTTTTATAGACAACACCCAGGGAAATGGTGTACCACCAAACTAAAGATTTCTACTATGCAGGGGTGACTGTCAAAATCGAGAAAATGTGATCTGACAAAACTGTGACGTTAGAGAGAATGACTCAGCTAAATAAATACATTGTAAATGACATCAAAACCACAAAATACAAGGAGGAAAATCCATGTTAAAAGCAGTATGATGGTGTGGGAGAGCTGTCCAGTATTCAAATGAATTATTACCTAGTTCATTCTGAATAGACAAGAACATCAAAAATGCTTTTGAAGTGAAATGTTTTCAGTTTGAAAATTAAGCTCCTGCTATAAGTTCAATAAGGAAGATATTTATCCTCACGCTCCCATCTTTAATTATTTTAATGGAGGCATTTTGTTGCCTCCATATTGAAATGATTTAAATAAAATAGGTCAAATGATGATGATGGGGGAGGTACTGCTGCAAATGTGCTCCAACTCCTCAACATACAAGCCAACAGCGTCCCAGTGAGTTCAGTGAGATACATTACATGCATAACATTTAGACTATGTGTACCTTTCGATGCAGGCAATTAGAGAACATGGCAAGAATAAATGTGGACATTTCTTTGATAAAAAACGAAGTTACTCCAACAATGAAATAAAATATCGTTCTGTTTAAATGAGGGATGTATAAATATAAAAACTCTCCCCTTTTAAATTATTTTACACTTGCGACATATGAGAGAGAGGGCAGAGGAAGAGAGAGCGACTTCGAGTGAGAGAGCGAACTTTGAATTGCAAGCTCTCCAGTATGCAGTGCAGCTTTCCTGACACGACACTGTCCATGGTACTGAAACACAACCAACAGATTGTCTCTGAGGCTCCTCCATGGGCAGCCACGATGTTTACAGCGAAGCAGCACAAATAGCCAAACCCTGGTAGAAATATAGGCTACTGCAATAAACATTTGCTTCAATTCCTTAGAGCCCAAATGCACCGAAGTATGCATTATTATATTTGTAGAAATGGTGTGATGAGTAACATAATAGGTTACTTTGTGGCGATGAAAACGAAATTTGATGAGAAAAGTGATCCGACACGAAAAAAAGAAACGGGGAAAAAAAGCACACACAAACATCAAATTGCTATCAGCATAGCGGCAACACAGCAGCACCTAAATAGAAAACACTAACGAGTAGAAGAAACAATACCCGGCTCACTGTGACAGGAGCTGTTCTGTTGAAAGGGCCCTTCAACCCAGTTATTTTACTATATAGAAATGACATTATTTCATTAAAAAAAACGCAGAGAGAGAGAGAGAGAGAGAGATTTGAACTGTGCAGTGCTTTCCTGCCATGGCGCTGTCCATGGTGCTGAAACCCAACAGAAAATAGTCTGGGGCACCTCCCATAAGGCACTATCACAGCATTTGCTTAAATTATTACAATTTATCTCACACACACACACACACACACACACACACACACACACACACACACACACACACACACACACACACACACACACACACACACACACACACACACACACACACACACACACACACACACACACACACACACACACACACACACACACACACACGAGACAAGCTACAATACTAAGTTTACATTGTAAAATGTAAGTGGTATAAAATGTTATTTAAATTGTCTGTAATGCTGTGTCGAAAGACAAACCTCTAGTGGAGAGTCTGGTTCATCCAGGATGCTCTTTTCATTCTGCATCCTCTGCATTGTCCCTGTACAACTGGGGTCCATTATCAGTATGTTCTGACTACCAGCTATGCCGAACTTACAGTCACTCTTTCTGGAGTCAGTTGTCCTGCACACCTCGTAATTGTACACATGAGGGAGAGTCCCTGTCCCCAAAGTGTCTGAGTAACGTGGTGGATAATATGGAATCACTGGGAGACTTGAATGATAGATGCGAGACTGTCTCCATCTGTATATTTTCACTGATATAATAACCACTAAACACGTGATGAGCAAAAAGGAAACTACAGCCAAAGCCAAGACTAAGAAAAACGTCAGGTTGTCGTTGTACTCCTTGTCGTGTGTAAAGTCAGTGAACTCTGAGAGAACTTCAGGGAAGCTGTCAGCCACCGCCACGTTAACATTGACTGTAGCTGAACGAGAGGGCTGTCCGTTGTCCTCCACTATAACAGTCAGTCTTTGTTTCACAGCGTCTTTATCAGTAACTTGGCGGATTGTTCTTATTTCTCCATTCTGTAATCCCACTTCAAACAACGCTCGGTCTGTAGATTTCTGTAGCTTATAGGAGAGCCAGGCATTCTGTCCAGAGTCCACATCAACAGCCACCACTTTAGTGACCAGATAGCCAACATCTGCTGAACGGGGTACCATTTCAGCCACCAGAGAGCCACCACTCTGGACTGGATACAGAACCTGAGGGGCGTTGTCATTCTGGTCTTGAATTAAAATAGTGACAGTAACATTGCTACTGAGTGGAGGGGAGCCTCCATCTTGGGCTCTGACAAGTAGTTTAAGTTGATTGATTTGCTCATAATCGAATGTGCGTACTGCATGTAAAACTCCAGTTTCAGAGTTTATGGATAAATAAGCAGAGACAGGGCTCCCACTGACTTGCGTGTCCTCTATGAGGTATGAAATTCTGGAGTTTTGATTCCAATCAGTGTCTCGTGCACTCACAGTAAATATTGACACTCCAGGGGAGTTGTTCTCAACTATATAAGCCAAATAGCTTGGTTTTTCGAACAATGGCGCATTATCATTTACGTCAGAGATCTTTAGGCATAAAGTCGTTGCACTAGATAGGGAAGGAGACCCTGAATCGGTAGCAGTTATGGTAATATTGTATTCTGCTTTTGTTTCACGATCAAAAATCGTATCTGAAAGCAAGCTGTAATACTTGGCTAAAGACGACTGAATTTTAAATGGGTGTTTCGAGTCTATTGAGCAGGTTATCTGTCCGTTTCTTTCTGAGTCTGCATCCTTTACATTGATGACAGCTATAGTTGTCCCAGGAGGAGCATCTTCTGATATCGGGTTAGAGAACGACATGACATTTATGATCGGAGCATTGTCATTAACATCAATAACCTCAATGATAAGTTTACTTGCATCATTAAGGCCACCCTGATCTTGGGCACCAACTCTTATTTCATATTTTTTGTCTTTTTCGAAATCTATCTTACCTGCAACAGATATTTTTCCAGATGCCTTGTCAATATCAAATATGTCAGCCAGGTTCCCCTTTAAGTTAGAAAACGTATAAGTCACTATGCCATTTGATCCACTGTCAGCATCAGAGGCGTTAACGGTTGTGATATATGTACCAATGGGCGCGTTTTCTATCACAGACGCCCTATACACCGACTGATTGAACACAGGAGAATTGTCATTCGCGTCTAAAACAGTTATATCGATATTCACTGTACCTGATTTCTGTGGAGTCCCGCCATCTACTGCTATCAGCTTTAAAGAGAGATGCGGATTTAACTCTCTGTCTAATGGTTTCTGTAAAATCATCTCTGCGAATTTGCTCCCGTCAGCGTTAGAATGTTGTTTCAAGGCAAAATTATCATTAGAGCTTAAAACGTAATTTTGAAAACTATTAAGTCCTACGTCAGGGTCATCTGCACTTTCTAAGTGAAAATGAGATCCTATCGTTGCAGATTCACTAATTTCCAAATGAATGTGACTGTTTTTGAATGTAGGGGAATGGTCATTAACATCCAAGATCTCTACAATAACTTGATGGAGTTCGATTGGATTTTCTAGAATTATTTCGAAGCTGAAGCTACATGGAGTGACGTCGCCACAAAGCTGCTCTCGGTCTATTCTCTCATTGACGACTAGAATCCCTTTGTCTGTCTTCAGTTCGGTGTACTGAACGCTTTCTCCGGTCACGATACGAGCCCGGCCAGAACGGAGCCTTTTCAGATCCAATCCGAGGTCCTGTGCTACGTTACCAATAAGAGAGCCTTTCTTCATCTCCTCTGGAACGGAATATCTTATCTGACCATCAGCATTGTGAATAAGAAACATAAAAAATATCAACATTTCTGGTGCAAGTATGGAAAACAAACGCCATTTTACGTATTGAGGCTGTCTTGACGCCATGTCCCAACGCATTAAATCCAGTGTGAACCTCGAAAGTATTATTCCTCTTGACAATGAAGCAAAAAGTCAACACATGGCAGCATTGGTAGACTATATTTCCAAAAACATTTCTGTGAAATTTAAACAGGATTCTTCGTCTCAACTGTGTCTACTCGTTGCCCCACCTCGCATGAAGCACAGTGATTATTTGCTTCCCTCGTCATAGCAGTTGCAGAGGAGGAGACTTATAAGATGAAAACACCAATTAGATTTTTATTCTGACCAACAGCGTCCCTCAGAGCCCAAAACATGAACGCCAACGCAAATACTTACACAATTTTAAATTGTGATGTAAATGTATCTACTTTTCGGTAGTGGAATGGTATAGGCTACTGCAGAAGATATAGCTGCATGATGAAGAACATAATAGCTGAAGTATGCGCTACTGTATTTGTAGAAATGCCAACCAAGTAAGTTATCTGAGAGAGAATAATGTGATCTAGCAACCAAAACACAAAATTAGTATCAGCAAAGCAGCCAAAGCTCCAACACAACCAAGACCAATACCCAGCTCGTGGGGAGAGGAGCTGTTCTCCACCACAGTGCTGACTGGGCCTTTTTAACTCAGTTATTAGATATGTATTTTCAAATGCCGTTACGCAGTGAAGCCTTGTGTTAATTTAAAAAAATATATATATATATATATATATATATATATATATATTTTTTCTTTCTCTGAATGTATGGTAATTGTTTGCTCTTTAGCTTTCTATTTGCATTATAATGCAATATATATGCGATTTTAGTAATATAGAACCAGACCTTCAAGCAAAGTTTCACCAGGTAATACCTGGCAGGTAATGTGCTGTACCACTGAGCTTATGCATTGTGTGTTAAGTGTTGTTGTATAAGCCTTATACGTGAATTAAAAGAAGAAAAATAACATGTACTAGAAAGCAGACACTACAACGACAGTTGATATTGAACGGAGGACAGCGCAGATTAAACCAACTGGTCGACGTCAACAGCAGCAAGATATATACCGTATGTAACCATATATGTCCAAACCCAGATCCTGTGCAACGTTACCAATAAGAGATCCTTTCTTCATCTCCTCTGGGATGAAATGGTGAATTTGACCACAGACTATAATGACTGATATACGACAGCAATACAATAGCAGAAACTGCAATGCTGATATACAACACAATCACAGAAAGATTATGACAAAAAAAGAAAAGAAAAGACAAGATTTAGGCCCATTTAAAATATACAGTCATATACAGTCACAAACGTGAGTCTTAATGTCACACTGTTTTAAGTTCAAAACAGTGTTTTCACTTACTATGTTAAATTGTTGGTTACATCGCTATAGTTAACTCACCTCTAGAGGAGAGTCTGGTTCATCCAGGATGCTCTTTTCACTATAGAATCGCTGCATTGTCCCTCCAGAACTGGGGTCCATTATCAGTATGTTCTGACTACCAGCTCTGCCAAACTTACAGTCACTCTTTCTGGAGTCAGTCGTCCTGCAAACCTCGTAATTGTACACATGAGGGAGAGTCCCTGACCCCAAAGTGTCTGAGTAACGTGGTGGATAATACGGAATCACCGGGAGATTGGAATGACAGAGGATACGAGACTGCTTCCATCTGTACATTTTAACTGATATAATAACAACCAAACAAGTGATGAAGAGGAAGGAAACTACAGCCAAAGCCAAGACTAAATAAAAAGTCAGGTTGTCATTGTACTCCTTGTCGTGTGTAAAGTCAGTGAACTCTGAGAGAATTTCAGGGAAGCTGTCAGCCACCGCCACGTTAACATTGACTGTAGCTGAACGAGAAGGCTGTCCGTTGTCCTCCACTATAACAGTCAGTCTTTGTTTCACAACATCTTTATCAGTGACTTGACGGATTGTTCTTATTTCTCCATTCTGTAATCCCACTTCAAACAGCGCCCTATCTGTGGTTTTCTGCAGTTTATAAGAGAGCCAGGCATTTTGTCCAGAGTCCCCATCAACAGCCACCACTTTAGTGACCAAATAGCCCACATCTGCTGAACGAGGCACCATTTCAGCCACTAGTGATCCACCAGTCTGGACTGGATACAGAACCTGAGGTGCATTGTCATTTTCGTCTAGTATGAAGATATTGACCGTTACATTGCTAGTGAGTGGAGGGGAGCCTCCATCTTGTGCCTTCACAAATAATTTGAGGCTTTTTAACTGTTCATAATCAAAAGAGCGCACTGCATGTAAAACTCCAGTTTCAGAGTTTATAGATACATAACTACTGACTGGACTACCATGTATCTGTGTATCCTCTACCAGGTAGGATATTCTCGCGTTCTGATTCCAGTCAGAGTCCCGTGCGCTAACGGTAAATATGGACATGGCAGGGGAATTGTTCTCTTTAACATAAGCATTATACGCAGTTTTCTCAAACATTGGGGCATTGTCATTTATATCAGAGATACTAAGCCTTAACATTGTAGTGCTAGACAGGGAAGGAGAGCCGGAATCAGTCGCCTTAATGGTTATGTTGTATTCAGGCACAATTTCTCTATCGAAAGCAGCATCTGTTATTAAAGTATAGTAATTTGTCAACGACGATTTCATCTTAAATGGGAGATTGTTGGCTATAGTACATGTAACCTGGCCGTTTTGTTCGGAATCTGCGTCTTTGACGTTTATTATTGCTACTGTTGTGCCAGGCTCAGCATCCTCGGAAACGGGGCTAGAGAATGACATGACGTTCATAACTGGTGCGTTGTCATTAACATCAACTATGTCAATTAGGACCTTACTTGAATCTGTAAGACGTCCTTGGTCCATGGCCTCAACCATAATTTCGTACTTTTTATCTTTCTCGTAGTCTATTTGACCCACTAGACTTATCATACCAGTGGTTTCATCCATTTGAAATATACGAGTGAGATGCTCTTTCATGTTGGAAAACGAATACGTGATAAGACCGTTTGAGCCACTGTCTGCATCACTGGCATTCACTGTAGTGATATATGTGCCTTTTATTGCATTTTCCATGACAGTAGCCCTGTATAAAGACTGATTAAAAACGGGAGCATTATCATTAGCATCTAAAACGGTGATATCGATATTTACTGTACCAGATCTCTGCGGAGTTCCACCGTCCAGTGCTATGAGCTTCAACAGTAATCTCGACTGGCTTTCTCGGTCTAACGGTTTTTGTATAATCATTTCTGCGTATTTTCTACCATCTGGAGTTGATTGTTGCTTCAATACAAAATTGTCATTGGTATTTAATATGTATGTTTGGAGACCATTATCACCTACATCTGCATCTTCTGCAGTGGGCAGCATAAAGCGAGATCCAATTGTGGCCGATTCACTTATTTCAAATCGTATTTCTTCTTTCCCAAAAACTGGCGAATTGTCATTAATATCCAGAATTTCAACAGTTAATCGGTGCAACTCCATAGGATTTTCTAAAATTACTTCAAAGCTGAAGCTACATGGAGTGACGTCGCCACAAAGCTGTTCTCGATCTATTCTCTCATTCACGACTAGAATCCCTTTGTCCGTCTTCAGCTCGGTGTACAGAACGCTTTCTCCGGTGATGATGCGGGCGCGGCCCAAACGGAGCCTTTTCAGATCCAACCCCAGATCCTGTGCAACGTTACCGATAAGAGAGCCTTTCTTCATCTCCTCTGGAATGGAATATCGAATTTGCCCACTGACGATATGACTGATATGAAACATAAATAGCAACAACTTCCATGTTGATCCACAAAACATTCGCCGTTTTACGCAAAAAAAAACATGACAATTTTCAACCGCCATTGGAAAAATGCAACCTCAACACCACCAACTGAAGAAAACACATCCACAAATTTGGCAAATGTATCCTATGTGTGTTAGCACCTATATCCACGCATCTGTTTGATATAAAATACTTGTGCTCCTCGTGTCGTACCAATTCTGAAGCTTATAGGTTATAGCCTCTCCTCTTCTTCATTGAAACGCACTGATAGAGGAGGGTAAACTAATGAGTGACAACAACGAATATATATGCTCTATTCACTGACCAACAGCGTCCCTTAGAGTTGAAAACACGAACATCAATGTAAGATGGAGGACTATGGCAGCCCTACCACACTTCGATCACATGTGTTGGTAATACCGATCAATTTATCACAACTAAAATTGAATGCTTTATACAATATAAAAGGAAAACATAGGACATCTGTTACGCAAGCGAGTGAAAATCTCAAACGAACGGAACAAATTCTACAAAGGTTTAATGGCACAGAGAACTCTTTACTAAAAGCCCACAGAGGCATTACACAAATACACACAACTCGTTCTCTAAGCGGAGCTGTCCTCACAGTATGGTGCTGAAACATCCCCACGAGCCTCTTGTGAACCCAAGTGTGTGTGTGTGTGTGTGTGTGTGTGTGTGTGTGTGTGTGTGTGTGTGTGTGTGTGTGTGTGTGTGTGTGTGTGTGTGTGTGTGTGTGTGTGTGTATATATATATATATATATATATATATATATATATATATATATATATATATATATATATATATATATATATATATATATATATATATATATATATATATATATACATTATATATATATATATATATATATATATATATATATATATATATATATATATATAAATCCATCTCACCTCCAAAGGAGAATCTGGTTCATCCAAGATGCTCTTTTCATTTTGTAGCCTCTGCATCGTCCCTGTACAACTGGGGTCCATTATCAATATGTTCTGACTACCAGCTCTGCCAAACTTACAGTCACTCTTTCTGGAGTCAGTCGTCCTGCACACCTCGTAATTGTACACATGAGGGAGAGTCCCTGTCCCCAAAGTGTCTGAGTAACGTGGTGGATAATATGGAATCACAGGGAGACTGGAATGACACAGGATGCGAGACTGTCTCCATCTGTATATTTTCACTGATATAATAACAACTAAACACGTGATGAAAAGGAACGAAACTACAGCCAAAGCCAAGACTAAGAAAAACGTCAGGTTGTCATTGTACTCTTTGTCGTGCGTAAAGTCAGTGAACTCTGAAAGAACTTCAGGGAAGCTGTCAGCCACCGCCACGTTAACATTGACTGTAGCTGAACGAGAGGGCTGTCCGTTGTCCTCCACTATAACAGTCAGTCTTTGTTTCACAGGATCTTTATCAGTGACTTGACGGATGGTTCTTATTTCTCCATTCTGTAGACCCACTTCAAAAAGCGCCCTGTCTGTGGCTTTCTGCAGTTTATATGAGAGCCAAGCATTCTGTCCAGAGTCCACATCAACAGCCACCACTTTAGAGACCAGATAGCCCACATCTGCTGATCGAGGCACCATTTCAGCCACCAGAGAACCACCAGATTGGACTGGATACAGAACCTGAGGAGCGTTGTCATTCTGATCCTGGATCAGGATATTCACAGTCACATTACAACTTAGTGGAGGTGAGCCTCCGTCCTGTGCTTTGACAATGAATGACAGCTGTTTGATCTGTTCGTAGTCAAAGGAGCGCAATGCATGTATCACTCCACTCTCAGCATTAACGGATACATGTCCAGTTACTGGGGACCCATTAGATTCTTCAAGAATATAAGAAATACGAGCATTTTGATTGTCGTCCATATCATTAGCTCTAACAGTGAGCACAGATACACCTGGTGCGTTATTCTCAGCAACAAACGCATTGTAAAACAGTTTTTTGAAAACTGGTGCGTTATCGTTCACGTCAGAAACCTTTAGATGAAAGGTTCTTTGACTTGAAAGAGGGGGTGATCCTGCGTCGGTAGCAACTACAGTGATGTTATAGTCAGAAACGGTTTCACGATCTAATGCAGCATCCGTCACCAAAGTATAGTAATTTCTTAAATTCGATTTGATTTTAAATGGTGAATTTCGGTCTACAGTACAAGTCACCTGTCCATTATCACCCGAATCTATGTCTTTAACATTAATTATGCCAACAGTTGTGCCAGGAGCAGAGTCTTCAGACACAGGGCTAGTGAATGACATGACGTTTATAACAGGTGCATTATCATTCACGTCAATAACATCAATTATCACCTTACTAGAATCTTTTAACCCACCCTGGTCTTTTGCTTCGATTCTAAGTTCATACTTTTTATCCTTTTCAAAATCTATTGCTCCTGAAACCAATAATAACCCGGAACTTGGATCTATAGACAGCAAATCAGCTACATTTCCCTTTAGGTTAGCAAGTGAATATGTGATATATCCGTATGATCCACTATCTGCATCTGTAGCATTAACAGTTACAATTTTAGTACCCTTCGGTGCGTTTTCCATCACTGTAGCTCTATACACAGACTGGTTGAAAACCGGAGCATTGTCATTAGCATCTAAAACAGTGATGTCGATATTTACTGTACCAGATCTCTGCGGAGTACCTCCGTCAACAGCTATCAACTGTAAAGACAGTCGGGGATGCTCTTCTCTATCTAATGACTTCTGTAACACCATTTCAATATATTTACTCCCATCGGGATTGACATGTTGTTTTAAAACGAAATTTTCATTTGAGGTTAAGATGTAATTTTGCAATCCGTTGACTCCAACATCAGGATCATCTGCGTTGTCCATCATAAATCGTGCACCACTGTTTGCTGACTCACTTATTTCCAAAGGAAGATCTGTGTTCTTGAACACCGGAGGATGATCATTGACATCTAATACTTCAATTGTGATATGGTGAAGTTCCATTGGGTTCTCTAAAATAATTTCGAAACTGAAGCTACACGGAGTGACGTCGCCACAAAGCTGCTCTCTGTCTATTCTGTCATTCACGACTAGAATCCCTTTGTCTGTCTTCAGCTCGGTGTACTGAACGCTTTCTCCAGTGACGATACGGGCTCGGCCAGAACGGAGCCTTTTCAGATCCAAACCCAGGTCTTGTGCCACGTTTCCAATAAGAGAGCCTTTCTTCATCTCCTCTGGAATAGAATATCGAATCTGCCCAGCCACCATATGCAAACATATGACAAAAAGAGTAGCAATTGGCCATTGTAATCCACAAAGCAATCGCCATTTTCGGTAACCAGAGGGAAGATATCCTCGTAGTGCCATCGCAAGTAAAATAATCACAGCAAATATCATAATACAGAAAATTATGTAACAGCTCACGATGTATTCCAGTCCTATTTGATATAAACTTGCTCATCCATTCATATGGGAGACTGCATGCCCCACTTCACATGAAGCAATGAGACACTCCTATCTAATGGTAAAGGATAGGGGAGGGATGATTATAAAAAGCAGCACATTTGTTTAACAGATCAACAGCGTCGCTTAGAGTCCAAGTATGGAACATAAGATGATGAATTCTGGAGTCTGGTAAAGAATTGCCTTTGTATACTGAAATACGGGCTTTACAAACGGTTGCCTTTTAAAAAGGTCTAAAATATAGAATATATTTTTTATGATTTAATCACTTAGAAGAATCCATTATTATACACAGAAATCCAACATAGATAATCACTGAGTAACACATTCACACCTCACCAGCATACACATTCAAGTAACAGGCAAACGTGGTAGATGTGGAAAACCAAATCGCTGTCCATGGTGCTGATGAGATACGATGACACGTATATGGTATCTCAAATACAGCCTGACAGTGTCCAATGCTCAAAATTAGTGGTATAGGCTAGAATTTCACTTGTAACAAGCAAAGTAACAGTTGACTTTTAAAAAAGGCAAAAAAGGAAAGGGAAAAAGGCACGTAATGTTTTACCGAATTCAGAAGAATTTAGAAGAAGCAATAAAGTTAAATAAATAAAAATACACAGCCAACACAGGAATCATTATCTATCAGTTAATCCACGCCTCTCAGTGTGGTGATGGAGCTTTCTCAGTTACCAGGCAAAGGCAGCAGACGATGGTGACGACCATCGCTGTCCATGGTGCTGAAACACTGCCCTGTCTCTATGAGACCATTAGCTAACACTTTTGATTAACAGATAACGGTTGTAACTAGTTTAATAGATATTTAACAACATGTTAGTTAATGAGTTATTAACTGACTAATGGGTTATTAGTCTCCACACAACGGTGTCTAACCGAGTTATACTTCTCCAGTACAAAGGTGTCTAACCAAGAGTTATACTTCTCCAAACAACGGTGTCTAACCGAGAGAGTCCATGCAGATCACAGCAACTAATTTTACCGCGACATATTTTTATATTTTTCTCTGTTGTTGGTGACAACTCTAGTGCGTCCCATGGACGCCACGACGGTGTCATGAATGCTTCCTTTCACAATATTGTGCGTCAGCGACGCAGGCCTATGAGCATCTCTGAGAGATATATATATATATATACACACATACATACATACATACATACATACATACACACACACACACACACACACACACACACACACACACACACACACACACACACACACACACACACACACACACACACACACACACACACACACACACACACACATACATACATACATACATACATACATACATACATACATACATACATACACATACATACATACATACATACATACATACATACATACATACATACATACATACATATATATATATATATATATATATATACAAACACACACGCACACACATGTAAATCCCTCTCACCTCCAAAGGAGAATCTGGTTCATCCAGGATGCTCTTTTCATTCTGTAACATCTGCATCGTCCCTGTACAACTGGGGTCCATTATCAGTATGTTCTGACTACCAGCTCTGCCAAACTTACAGTCACTCTTTCTGGAGTCAGTCGTCCTGCACACCTCGTAATTGTACACATGAGGGAGAGTCCCTGTCCCCAAAGTGTCTGAGTAACGTGGTGGATAATATGGAATCACAGGGAGACTGGAATGACACAGGATGCGAGACTGTCTCCATCTGTATATTTTCACTGATATAATAACAACTATACACGTGATGAAAAGGAACGAAACTACAGCCAAAGCCAAGACTAAGCAAAAAGTCAGGTTGTCATTGTACTCCTTGTCGTGTGTAAAGTCAGTGAACTCTGAAAGAACTTCAGGGAAGCTGTCAGCCACCGCCACGTTAACATTGACTGTAGCTGAACGAGAGGGCTGTCCGTTGTCCTCCACTATAACAGTCAGTCTTTGTTTCACAACATCTTTATCAGTGACTTGACGGATTGTTCTTATTTCTCCATTCTGTAGTCCCACTTCAAACAGCGCCCTGTCTGTGGCTTTCTGCAGTTTATATGAGAGCCAGGCATTCTGTCCAGAGTCCACATCAACAGCCACCACTTTAGAGACCAGATAGCCCACATCTGCTGATCGAGGCACCATTTCAGCGACCAGAGAACCACCAGATTGGACTGGATACAGAACCTGAGGAGCGTTGTCATTCTGATCTTGGATCAGTATGTTCACGGTAACATTACTGCAGAGTGGAGGAGAGCCTCCATCTTGTGCTTTGACAACGAATGACAGCTGTTTGATCTGTTCGTAATCAAAGGAGCGTCCTGCATGTATCACTCCGGTCTCAGCATTAACCGACACATATGCAGACACTGGAGATCCACCAATATTAGATTCCTCAAGGATATAAGATATGCGGGCATTCTGGGTCTCATCTGGGTCTTTAGCCTTAACTGTGAGGACATTTGCACCTGGAGAGTTATTCTCTCCAATAAACGCACTGTAAACGCTCCTTTCAAATACTGGAACATTATCATTAACGTCAGAGATCTTGAGATGAAAGGTTCTCATACTTGTAAGGGGGGGTGATCCTGCGTCGGTTGCAACTACAGTGATGTTATAGTCAGACACTGTTTCCCTATCTAATACAGCATCAGTCACCAATGTATAGTAATTTCTTAAATTCGATTTAATCTTGAAGGGGGAGTTTTGGTTTATAATACAGCTCACCTGCCCGTTTTCACCTGAATCTAAGTCCTTAACATTAAAAATGCCAATAGTCGTGCCAAGGGCTGAGTCCTCAGAGACGGGGCTTGTGAATGACATGACATTGATGATAGGTGCATTATCGTTTACATCGATAACGTCAATTATAATTTTACTGGAATCTGTTAAACCTCCTTGGTCTTTTGCTTCTATTCTCAATTCATATTTCTTGTCTTTCTCATAGTCAATCACACCAGTTACTAAAATCACACCAGTGTTTTCATTAACTGACAATATATCAGCGTTGCGATCTGAAAAATAATAAGTTATCAAACAATTTGTGCCGAAATCGGCATCACTGGCGTTAACAGTAGTAACATATGTGCCTCTTGGTGCATTTTCCATCACCGTCGTTTTGTAGATTGATTGATTGAATACAGGTGCATTATCGTTCACATCTAACACAGTGATATTTATATTTACTGTACCAGATCTCTGCGGATTTCCACCGTCCACTGCTATCAACTTTAAAAACATTCGGGGATGTTCCTCTCTGTCTAGGGGTTTTTGAAGCACCATTTCAGCATATTTCTTTCCGTCAGCACCAGAACTTTGCTTCAGAACAAAATTATCATTTGGGGTTAAAACATATTGTTGAAGTCCATTGATACCTACATCTGGGTCCTCTGCACTCGCCAACGAAAATCGGGCTCCATTACTAGCTGATTCGCTAATTTCAAAATTAATGTTATTTTTCGTGAATTTGGGTGAATGGTCGTTTACGTCTAAAATTTCGACAATAACGTGATGCAGTTCCATTGGGGTTTCTAAAATGATCTCGAAGCTAAAGCTACACGGAGTGACGTCGCCACAAAGCTGTTCCCGATCTATTCTCTCATTCACGACTAGAATCCCTTTGTCTGTCTTCAGCTCAGTGTACTGAACGCTTTCCCCAGTGACGATACGGGCCCGGCCAGAACGGAGCCTTTTCAGATCCAAACCCAGGTCCTGTGCAACGTTACCGATTAGAGAGCCTTTCTTCATCTCCTCTGGAATAGAATACCGTATTTGACCATTGACGTTATGATTGAGATGAAACAGAAAAAACAGCAACATCCATCTCCGTCCATAACCAAAGCGATATATTCCAAACGCCATGATATAGAATAAAATAGCAAAATTCTAACTAATCTGAATGAGACACTTAGTTAGACAAATGTAGCATTTCTACCAGTAAAAAAGATGTAATTCTTCGTATAGAATTTATACCACAAGTACGTTTCCATCGAGCCTCACCCCATGTAATGCTCAGCCTGGGCCTCTGCTTGTGTCTATTGGAAAAAAAACACTATGGGAGGAGATTGTGATAATACTGATACATTATTTGATTGACCAACAGCGTCCCTTAGAGTCCAGTAGCATGAACGTCATGTGGAGTGGGGTATTTATATAAAAAAGGTAGTTAACTGATTACTATCTATTATTGGCTCTGTGAATTTCATCCAGTGACAAAGCAAAAGTGTTTTGACAGCACTATCATCAGTGTTGTGTAAAGGTTTGTTTGTTTATTTACACATTATCTTTTCTATTAACATGTTGGATCCATGTTAATGTGTATTTTCAGACATTTAACTTCTTAAACCCTCAATACTTAGTAAACTTGACCATTGGCTGTGCTCTTTTTCCCTCTACACCAAACCTTTTGGCCGAAAATAGCCAATCTACAAGCTCAGACGTTGGAGCGCTTTGGTCACCTTGCGTTTAATGTGTCATGCAAATAAAGTTAATTTGATTGGATTTGGCAAATGTTCCCCTCAGAATTGGGACGCTAGGGTTCAAGCGGTTAATGTAAAAAAAAAAAGAAAAGATTAAAAAAAGAAAGGTTCTTAATAAGCAAAGATTTGGTGACCCCCTTGTAGTAACTCTGAGGACCCCCTAGTCTCCATCTGTCCTGGACCCCTGTTGAAGACCCATTAAACGATTGATATACGTAAGTTTTAGATGACAGAAATCAAACAGATAGACCATAGCGAATAACGCTGTCCATGGTGCTGAAAATCTCATAAACAGCACGAAACAGGTACGAAATGAACATAATATCACAGGGGAAAAAAGGCTTCCAAGCATGTATATTTAAAAGACAAAACAAATCCCTATTGATCTATATATTTATATATATATCAGACTGAGTTCTTTGACTCACCTCTAGAGGAGAGTCTGGTTCATCCAGGATGCTTTTTTCACTCTGTATCCGCTGCATTGTGCCTGTGAAACTGGGGTCCATTATTAATATATTCTGACTACCAGCTCTGCCGAATTTACAGTCACTCTTTCTGGAGTCAGTCGTCCTGCACACCTCGTAATTGTACACATGAGGGAGAGTCCCTGTCCCCAAAGTGTCCGAGTAACGTGGTGGATAATATGGAATCACGGGTAGATTGGAATGACACAGGATGCGAGACTGTCTCCATCTGTATATCTTCACTGATATAATAACAACGACACACGTGATAAACAAAAAGGAAACTACAGCCAAAGCCAAGACCAAGTAAAAAGTCAGGTCGTCATTGTACTCCTTGTCATGTGTAAAGTCAGTGAACTCTGAGAGAACTTCAGGGAAGCTGTCAGCCACCGCCACGTTAACATTGACTGTAACTGAACGAGAGGGCTGTCCGTTGTCCTCCACTATAACAGTCAGTCTTTGTTTCACCATGTCTTTATCGGTGACTTGACGGATTGTTCTTATTTCTCCATTCTGTAAACCCACTTCAAACAGCGCCCTGTCTGTAGCTTTCTGCAGTTTATATGAGAGCCAGGCATTCTGCCCAGAGTCCACATCAACAGCCACCACTTTAGAGACCAGATAGCCCACATCTGCTGATCGAGGCACCATTTCAGCCACCAGAGAGCCTCCAGTTTGGACTGGATACAGAACCTGCGGAGCGTTGTCATTCTGGTCTTGGATCAGTATGTTCACAGTAACATTACTGCAGAGTGGAGGAGAGCCTCCATCTTGTGCTTTGACAACGAATGACAGCTGTTTGATCTGTTCGTAATCAAAGGAGCGTCCTGCGTGTATCACTCCGGTCTCAGCACTAACCGACACATATGCAGACACTGGAGATCCACCAATATTAGACTCCTCAAGGATATACGATATGCGGGCATTCTGGGTCTCATCTGGGTCCTGAGCCTTAACTGTGAGTACATTTGCACCTGGAGAGTTATTCTCTCCAATAAACGCACTGTAAACGCTCTTTTCAAATACTGGAACATTATCATTAACGTCAGAGATCTTCAGATGAAAGGTTCTCATACTTGAAAGGGGGGGTGAACCTGCGTCGGTTGCAACTACAGTGATGTTAAAGTCAGAAACAGTTTCCCTATCTAATACAGCATCAGTCACCAATGTATAGTAATTTCTTAAATTCGATTTAATCTTGAAGGGGGGGTTTTGGTTTAGAATACAGTTCACCTGCCCGTTTTCACCTGAATCTAAGTCCTTAACATTAATAATACCAATAGTTGTTCCAAGGGCTGAGTCCTCAGAGACGGGGCTTGTGAATGACATGACATTGATGATAGGTGCATTATCGTTTACATCAATAACATCAATTATAATTGTACTGGAATCTGTTAAACCTCCTTGATCTTTTGCTTCTATTCTCAATTCATATTTCTTGTCTTTCTCATAGTCAATCACGCCGGTTACTAAAATCACACCTGTGTTTTCATTAACTGACAATATGTCAGTCAGGCCACCATTAAGATCTGAAAAATAGTAAGTTATCAAACTATTTGTGCCGAAATCGGCATCACTGGCGTTAACAGTGGTAACATATGTGCCTTTCTGGGCATTTTCCATCACCGTCGCTTTGTAGATTGATTGATTGAATACAGGTGCATTATCGTTTGCATCTAACACAGTGATATTTATATTGACTGTACCAGATCTCTGCGGATTTCCACCGTCCACTGCCATCAACTTTAAAAACATTCGTGGATGCTCCTCTCTGTCTAGAGGCTTCTGAAGCACCATTTCAGCATATTTCTTTCCATCCGCACCAGAACGTTGCTTCAAAACGAAATTATCATTTGGGGTTAAAACATATTGCTGGAGTCCATTGATACCTACATCTGGGTCCTCCGCACTCGCCAACGAAAACCGGGCTCCATTACTAGCTATTTCGCTAATTTCGAAATGTATACTATTTTTCTTGAATGTGGGTGAATGGTCGTTTACGTCTAAAATTTCGACTGTAACATGATGCAATTCCATTGGGTTTTCTAAAATGATTTCGAAGCTAAAGCTACACGGAGTGACGTCGCCACAAAGCTGTTCCCGATCTATTCTCTCATTCACAACTAGAATCCCTTTGTCTGTCTTCAACTCAGTGTGCTGAATGCTTTCTCCGGTGACAATACGGGCCCGGCCAGAACGGAGCCTTTTCAGATCCAAACCCAGGTCCTGTGCAACGTTACCGATTAGAGAGCCTTTCTTCATCTCCTCTGGAATAGAATACCGTATTTGACCACTGACCGCATGATTGAGATGAAGCAGAAAAAACAACAGTGTCCATGTCCGTCCATAACCAAAGCGATACATTCCAAACGCCATGATGTAGCATAAAAGAGCAAAAATATTAATCTGAATGAGAAACTTAATTAAACAAATGTAGCATTTCTACCAGTAAACACATTATAATTCTTCGTATTGAATTAAAACAACAACGAAATGACAATCTGTCCAAGTAGGTTTCCATAGAGCCTCACCCCATGTAATGCTCAGCCTGTGCCTCTGCTTGTGTCTATTGGAAGAAAACACTATGGGAGGAGAATTTGATAAATAATGCTGATACATTATTTGATTGACCAACAGCGTCCCTTAGAGCACAACAGCATGAACGTCATGTGGATTGGGGTTATATAAAAAAGGTAGTTAACTGATTAATATGTATCATTGTCTCTGTGAATTCCATCCAGTGACAAAGTAGAAGCTTGATATTTGAAAAGAACCTCATACGGTAAGGCAATTAAAAGCAAAGCATTTGATATAAATCGATGCACTAGTGAAGGGAACTGTCACCATAACAGAAGTAGCCTACATCTGCTTGTGTAAGAGGACGGCAGAAATATTTTATCGAGCTGCTTACATATTAAAAAGATTTATCCAACATACCCAATTGATTTAAATGATTTGATGAACCACATTCAGGTTATCAGTTATCATATTACATTCAAAGCCAACACATTAAGAAATAAAACAATAGAAGACATTCAGCAAATAGCTATAGTATCAGAGTAAAACCTGTGCTGAAGTGTATTAATTAACATCCCTTAAAGTCGTCCCTGACAAAAATGTTTAGTCATTATGTATTTCTAAAGAAAATGCCAGACACCAGAGGGTTTAAACCAGGGGTCTTAAACGTTTTCCAGGACCCCTTAGTTGAGAGAGAGAGATTAAGCAGGAACCCCCACTACATATTGTATAAAATTGTGTTGCAGATTATACTTTTTCATAGATTTCAGAGATAGCTTCATAGACTTGTTTGACAGCACTATCATCAATGTTATGTTAATGTTTGTTTGTTTACACATTATATTTTCTATTAAGATGTCTGATTAATGATTAATAACGAATGTGTATTTTCAGACATTTAACCTCTTAACCCCTCAAGATAAACTTGAACTTTGGCTCTGTACTTATGGTCTGCTCTTTTTTCCCCTCCACACCTAACCTGATGGCCTAAAATAGCCAATCTACAAGCTCACAACGCGCATTTGCTTTTTTGGGGGGAAATGTTCCCCTCAGAATTGGTTCATTTGGTTGATTTAGCAGCCCCCTTGCAGTAACTCGGAGGACCCCCTAGGGGTCCGGGACCCCCTGTTGAAGACCCATTAAACGATTCACATACGTACGTTTTAGATGACATTAATCAAAAACATAGGCCATAGTATAGCGACTGACACTGTCCATGGTGCTGAAAAGCTAAAACTGTGCAATAGCTATGAACATAATATCACCATTGAAAATAGGCTTACAATAAAGCTACATTGAAAGACAAAACGAATCCCTATTGATCTATACATACATCAGGCTGAGTTCTTTCACTCACCTCTAAAGGAGAGTCTGGTTCATCCAGGATGTTTTTTTCACTCTGTATCCGCTGCATTGTCCCTGTAGAACTGGGGTCCATTATCAATATGTTCTGACTACCAGCTCTACCAAATTTACAGTCACTCTTTCTGGAGTCAGTCGTCCTGCACACCTCATAATTGTACACGTGAGGGAGAGTCCCTGTCCCCAAAGTGTCTGAGTAACGTGGTGGATAATATGGAATCACTGGGAGACTGGAATGATAGAGGATACGAGACTGTCTCCATCTGTACATTTTCACAGATATAATAACAACTAATGACGCAATAAAGAGAAAGGAAACTACAGCCAAAGCCAAGACTAAGTAAAAAGTCAGGTTGTCATTGTACTCCTTGTCGTGTGTAAAGTCAGTGAACTCTGACAGAACTTCAGGGAAGCTGTCAGCCACCGCCACGTTAACATTGACTGTAGCTGAACGAGAGGGCTGTCCGTTGTCCTCCACTATAACAGTCAGTCTTTGTTTCACAGCATCTTTATCAGTGACTTGACGGATTGTTCTTATTTCTCCATTCTGTAATCCCACTTCAAACAGAGCCCTGTCTGTGGGTTTCTGCAGTTTATAGGAGAGCCAGGCATTCTGTCCAGAGTCCCCATCAACAGCCACCACTTTAGTGACCAGGTAGCCCACATCTGCTGAACGAGGCACCATTTCAGCCACCAGGGAGCCTCCGGTGTGTACCGGGTAGAGAACCTGAGGAACGTTGTCATTCTCGTCTCGAACAAATATTTTAACAGTAGCAACTGAACTGAGTGGAGGGGATCCTCCATCACGCGCAGTAATGTTAAACTCAAACCACTTGATTTGTTCGTAATCCAAAGATTTTACTGCATGAATTACGCCAGTGTCTGAATTAACTGACACGAATGAGGAGACAGATACTCCACTAAGCTCCATTTCTTCCAGAAAATAGGAAATACGTGCGTTTTGGCCCCAGTCTGCGTCACTCGCCCTTACAGCAAATATGGAGTAACCAGGAGAGTTGTTCTCTGGGATAATTCTACTATATTCAGATTCATCAAAAGTGGGTGGGCTGTCATTTACGTCAGACACTTTGACTGTGATATTTGTACTACTAGAGAGTGGTGGTGAGCCATTGTCAGATACGGTTATGGTGATATTATATTCAGGTATATTTTCTCTGTCTAAGACATTATCAGTTACTATTGTATAATAACCAGTTAAGGATGATTCAATTTTGAAAGGGACATCAGAATTGATAGAACACTTGACAACACTGTTACTGTCTGAGTCTGCGTCATCGACATTTACAACAGCTACAGTTGTGCCAGGAGGAGAATCCTCAGATATAGAGTTGGAAAATGACATTAGCTGTATAGTAGGGATGTTATCATTCTCGTCAAGGATCTGAATTATAACTTTGCACGTGTCAGTATAACCCCCATGGTCGCTTGCTTGGACATTTAACTGATACATCTTTGACTTTTCAAAATCTAGTTTGCCTGCAACTTTAATCTCTCCCGTATTTACATTCAATTCAAAAAGATCTTTTGCATCTCTGGCAACATGTGCAATGGAGAAAATTACTTCACCATATAGTCCCTTATCTGCATCATTTGCACTAACAGTAGTTACTATTGTTCCTTCCGGAGAATTCTCCTTTACATCAGCTTTATAAACAGACTGGCCACACACTGGCGCGTTGTCATTAGCATCGAGCACAGTTATGTGTATACGAACCGTTCCTGATCTACGTGGCTCACCACCGTCTGAAGCTATCAACACGAGTGAATGGGTCTCCTCATTCTCTCTGTCCAAAGGCTTTTGCAAAACCATCTCGATGAATTTACCCCCATCAGGCTGGCTGTGCATTTCCAATTTAAAATTATCTGATGGTTTAAGTGCGTATTGTTGAATATCGTTTAAGCCAACGTCTGGATCGTCTGCACTCTCTAGAGAGAAGCGCGTACCCGATGCTGCACTCTCGACGATTTTCAAATTGATTTCGTCTTTAGGGAATGCTGGACTGTTATCGTTTATATCTATGACTTCCACTGTAACACGATATAGCTGGATGGGATTTTCGATGATAAGCTCAAAACTGAAGCTACATGGCGTTGTCTGTCCACAAAGATCTTCTCGGTCGATTCGCTCTTTAATAACGAGGGTGCCTTTGTCTCGGTTTAGTTCGACATACTGCCGACTTCCTTTTGTTATAATACGAGCTTTACCCTTCATGAGCCTTTCCACATCCAGGCCCAAATCCCTACCAATATTTCCAACCAGCGATCCCTCAGCTTGCTCCTCTGGTATAGAATATCGAGCCTGCCCTGTCACGGAATAGAGGGCGTTAAGAAAAAGGAGAAAAAGCGGTAGAGATACATGCCATTCGCCACTGTATCTTGTTGTCCAGATAAAACCCATCACACTTGATGATAAAAATGTTTAGTATGTTGGTAAAATGTATATTCCTTACGAATAATAATCTTCATACAATCCAGAACTAGAACATGTACAGAGACGATGAATGCAAAAATAATCCAAAAGTGCGCTTTGATCCTTGCCCGAGCATGCACAATAAAGTGAGAGACGGAGAGTGAGAATTATAGGAAGGGCCACTGCACCACCTAAGAGCATCAGCTTCAATTATGTATCAACAGCGGCACTCAGAGTCCAATCACAGGAATCGCATTGGGTGGTGCGTGTTCATTTATGTAAGTGAATAATCACTGCCAATTAACAGGCAAACAATTGTCACTCAAACAATCAAATTAAAATTATGCACACAATAACAGTACCTGTATCCACCCGATCTACCATTTGAATCAAACACATTTCACAATGCAACGTAGGCCAAAAAAAAGATAGTCGCCCAGTCTCACAACTCTCACGACGCTAATTAAGCATGCATCCAGCATAAGTGACAGAGTAATACCAATCCTTTGAGGCCATGACCACAGTAAACCCATTTTTAATCACGTGCCCCTCAGAGCAATATTAAAGACAGTTGTAGACAATGGTATATTCAGTGTGACTCAGAATAGGCCTAGAATTATTGCTTCTCCCTCTGTATAGTATTATCCACTGCTCTATCAATGCTCTTGGTGAGCATTGATAAAGAGGCTGCATACATTTGATGTCACTCTTTCTGGAATCAGTTGTCCTGCACACCTCGTAATTGTACACATGAGGGAGAGTCCCTGTTCCCAAAGTGTCTGAGTGTCTGATATAATAACGACAAAACACGTGACGAACGAAAAGGAAACTACAGCCAAAGCCAAGACTAGGAAAAAGGCCAGGTTGTCATTGTACTCCTTTTAGTGTGTGAAGTCAGTGAACTCTGAGAGAACTTCAGGAAAGCTGTCAGCCACCGCCACGTCTGTGGGTATGTTGTATCCAACATACCAAAATTTAACTATTTCATGACCCACATTCAGTATCAATTTCTGTCTCTACATTCAAAGTAGGCAACGCATTAAGGAAGAAAACATTACAAGGCATACAGCAAATGTCTAGTTTATAGTGTGCTATGCAACCCTACAAAGGCAAAGTTCAGTAGCTAAGTTTTTAGACACACCGACTTATTTGTGTATCCCAAAGGTCAAATATATGGCCTTTGTAATGTTGGGGATAAAAACAATTACCTGAAGAACATATATACAATTACTGCAATGTCACTTATATGCCGATAACCACAATTTAAAACCCCTTTATCGTTAAATTATTTGCGTAATTACTGCACTTTGGCTTTGTAGGGCAATATAGTCATCAGGGTAAAACCTGTGCTGAAGTGTATCATTCAAATCCCTTAAAGTCTGCCAAGTCAGCCCTGACAAAAAGGATAGTCATGTTGTACTTTAAAATAAAATGCCAAACCCCAGAGAGTTTAAGCGATTGACATAGGGAAGTTTTAGACGAATGTAGCCACAACAATAGGCCATAGTATAGCGATTGACGCTGTCCATGGTGCTGAAAATCTCAAAAACAGCCAATAGCAACGAAATTAACTTCTAAAAAGTGATTGTTCTAGGTATACTCCAGACTGAGTTATTTGACTCACCTCTAGAGGAGAGTCTGGTTCATCCAGGATGCTTTTTTCACTCTGTATCCGCTGCATTGTGCCTGTGAAACTGGGGTCCATTATCAGTATGTTCTGACTACCAGCTCTGCCAAACTTACAATCACTCTTTCTGGAGTCAGTGGTCCTGCAAACGTCGTAATTGTACACGTGAGGAAGAGTCCCTGTCCCCAAAGTGTCTGAGTAACGTGGTGGATAATATGGAATCACTGGGAGATTGGAATGACAAAGAATGCGAGACTGTCTCCATCTGTATATTTTCACTGATATAATAACAACTAAACACGTGATGAAGAGAAAGGAAACTACAGCCAAAGCCAAGACTAAATAAAAAGTCAGGTTGTCATTGTACTCCTTGTGTGTATAGTCAGTGAAATCTGAGAGAACATCTGGGAAGCTGTCAGCCACCGCCACGTTAACATTGACTGTAGCTGAACGAGAGGGCTGTCCATTGTCCTCCACTATAACAGTCAGTCTTTGTTTCACAGCATCTTTATCAGTAACTGGACGTATTGTTCTTATTTCTCCATTCTGTAATCCCACTTCAAAAAGCACACTCTCTGTTGTTTTATGCAGTTTATAAGAGAGCCAAGCATTCTGTCCAGAGTCCCCATCAACAGCCACCACTTTCGTGACCAGATAGCCCACATCTGCTGAACGAGGCACCATTTCAGCCACCAGAGAGCCACCACTCTGGACTGGGTACAGAACTTGAGGAGCATTGTCGTTCTGATCTTGAATAATTATCGTCAGAGTCGCATTGCTAGTGAGTGGAGGGGAGCCTCCGTCCTGGGCCTTGACACGTATTTGAAGTTGTTTGATTTGTTCATAATCAAAAGAACGCACAGCATGTAAAACGCCTGTTTCAGAGTTTATAGATACATAACTAGAGACTGGCGTGCCACTGACCTGACTGTCCTCCAGGAGGTATGAAATCCTAGCGTTCTGATTCCAGTCAGAGTCCCGTGCACTGACGGTAAATATGGATATTCCAGGGGAATTGTTCTCCGTGAGGTAGGCAGAATATGTGTTTTTATCGAACAATGGGGCGTTGTCATTGACGTCAGAGATTCTAAGGTTCAATATTTTGGCACTGGAGAGAGGAGGTGAACCAGAATCAGTTGCTGTTATAGTTAAGTTGTATTCTGGTGTAGTCTCTCTATCAAGATACTGATCCGAAACCAAATTATAATAGTTAGTTAGAGATGATTGGATTTTAAAAGGAAATTTTGAATCTATAGAGCATGTTAGTTGCCCGTTCCTTTCTGAATCTGCATCTTTGACATTTATGATCGCAATCGTCGTGCCAGGTGGGGCATCCTCTGAAACGGGGCTTGAGAATGACATAATATTTATTACTGGGGCATTGTCATTGGCATCAATAACTTCTATAATAACTTTGCTGGTATCAGTTAGTCCTCCCTGATCTTTTGCCTCTACTCTGACCTCATATTTCTTGTCTTTCTCGAAATCTATCTGTCCTGATACAGATAAGATGCCTGTGTTCTCATCAATTGTGAATGTATTTGTTATGGTCCCTTTAACCTGAGAAAACCCATATGTTATTTGACCATTTGAACCACTGTCTAAGTCTGTTGCATTCAATGTGGCGATATGTGTGCCTTTATGTGCGTTTTCCATAACAATAGCTCTGTAGACAGTCTGGTTAAATACGGGAGCATTATCATTTACGTCTAAAACTGTGATATCGATATTTACTGTGCCAGATCTCTGCGGAGTCCCCCCGTCCACTGCTATCAGCTTTAAGGACAGGTGCGGATGATCTTCTCTGTCTAGAGGCTTTTGTAGGATCATTTCAGCATACTTACTTCCATCAGGATTTGTATGCTGCTTTAAAACAAAATTGTCATTGGGAGATAAAACGTAGTTTTGTAAAGCATTAAGGCCGACATCAGAATCTTCTGCAATCTTGAGTGGAAATTTTGCTCCAGCCACAGCAGATTCACTGATTTCAAACTGAATAAATTCCGTGGGGAAAACAGGCGAATGGTCATTGATGTCTGTAATTTCCACAGTAACTCGGTGTAATTCCATTGGGTTTTCCAAAATCATTTCGAAGCTAAAGCTACAAGGAGTGACATCACCACAAAGCTGCTCTCGGTCAATTCTCTCATTTACGACTAGAATCCCTTTGTCTGTCTTCAGCTCGGTGTACTGAATGCTTTCTCCGGTGACAATACGAGCCCGACCCGAACGGAGTCTTTTCAGATCCAACCCTAGGTCTTGTGCTACGTTACCTATAATAGACCCCTTTCTCATCTCCTCTGGAATGGAATATCGAATCTGGCCACCAACTATACTAACCATGTAAAGGAAAAAAATGAGTAGGCCAACTTGACGTCGCAATCCACAACACAATCGCCATCTCGACAAGGATAAGGAGAAGATTTGAGGTGCCATCATAGAAGAGAATAATAATAGTACAATGGTGGTCCTTCGTTAGTGAAAAAATGTATAGTCCGTTCCTAATTCAAAGGTATTTAAATGAGATGTTCTATGTTCCGTTAACACATGTAAGATATGGTATCCTTCGTGTCCCAACTGACTGAATCTCTCCCACCCTGTGCAGCACTCTGCACAGGGTGGGATGTTTGGCTTGCATCACTAAAGCGTTTCACTGAACAAGAGCGTCCCTTAGAGTCCAAACAGTGAACACCAAGTTAATATATAAAATATAAAAGATGTATATCAAACCAGAGGTAGCATTTACATGGATATATACGTGTTTTATATACATATATATTTTAATCATATTACTCTTATAAAATTAAATTCAAACAAAAGGCGATAATCGGCTTCATGTAATACTGGAGTATGAGTTTAAGCATTGACCACTATCAATCCGCTGATAAAAGGATAGGCTGTTCTGAACGAAGACTGCGCTATCCATGGTGCTGAAAAGCTGAAATACAGCCAGTCCCATAACGGAGCCAAATCCCCAAAAAAAGAAAAGCATAAAGACAAACAATTGGTCCTGAATGAAGAAGTTACCCATGAAGCTTTAAAGTGTATGTTGCTGTTGTCATTTCATTTCTCAAACACAGTCACACAATTTCAAAATGCATTAAGGGTGTTTTCAGGTACTATGTTAAATCACTTAACTCACCTCTATAGGAGAGTCTGGTTCATCCAAGATACTCTTTTCACTCTGTATTCGTTGCATCGTCCCTGTACAACTGGGGTCCATAATCAGTATGTTCTGACTACCAGCTCCACCGAACTTACAGTCACTCTTTCTGGAGTCAGTCGTCCTGCACACTTCATAATTGTACACATGAGGGAGAGTCCCTGTCCCCAAAGTGTCTGAGTAACGTGGTGGATAATATGGAATCACTGGGAGATTGGAATGACAAAAGATGCGAGACTGTCTCCATCTGTATATTTTCACTGATATAATAACAACTAAACACGTGATGAAGAGAAAGGAAACTACAGCCAAAGCCAAGACTAAATAAAAAGTCAGGTTGTCATTGTACTCCTTGTCATGTGTATAGTCAGTGAACTCTGAAAGAACTTCAGGGAAGCTGTCAGCCACCGCCACGTTAACATTGACTGTAGCTGAACGAGAGGGCTGTCCGTTGTCCTCCACTATAACAGTCAGTCTTTGTTTCACAACATCTTTATCATTCACTTGGCGGATTGTTCTAATTTCTCCATTCTGTAATCCAACTTCAAACAGCGCTCTGTCTGTGGGTTTTTGTAGTTTATAGGAGAGCCAGGCATTCTGTCCAGAGTCCAAATCAACAGCCACCACTTTAGTGACCAGATAGCCCACATCTGCTGAACGAGGTACCATTTCAGCCACCAGAGAGCCACCACTCTGGACTGGGTAAAGAACCTGAGGTGCGTTGTCATTCTGGTCCTGGATCAGTATTGTCACAGTCACATTACTATTGAGAGGAGGTGATCCACCGTCCTGTGCTTTGACAACTAAATGAAGTGATTTCATTTGTTCATAATCAAAAGAACGCACTGCATGTATAACTCCAGTTTCAGAGTTTATAGATACATAACTAGAGATTGGATTTCCACCGATCTGTGTGTCCTCAACCATATACGATATTTTAGCGTTTTGATTCCAGTCAGTGTCCAGCGCACGGACAGTAAATATGGACGTTCCAGGGGAATTGTTCTCTGTGACGTAGGCAGAATATGCAGATTCTTCAAACAATGGGGCATTATCATTAACGTCAGATATTTTAAGGTTTAATGTTGTGGTGCTAGAGAGAGGGGGAGACCCCGAATCGGATGCTATTATGGTTATGTTGTATTCTGGAGTTATCTCTCTATCAAAATGCTGATCAGATATCAAATTATAATAGCCTGTTAAAGATGACTGGATTTTAAATGGAAGCTTAGCATCTACAGAACACACTATCTTCCCATTATTTTCGGAATCTGCATCTTTGACATTTATAATAGCAATTGTAGTGCCAGGAGGCGAATCTTCAGATATGGGGCTCGAGAAAGACATGATATTGATAAATGGGGCGTTATCATTAACATCAGACACCTCGATTATAACTTTACTGGTCCCAGTTAAACCTCCTCGATCTTTGGCTTCTACTCTAACTTCATATTTCTTATCTTTTTCATAATCTATCTGACCTGACACAGATATTCTACCCACGTTTTCATCAATTGCAAATATATCAGCTATGCTCCCTTTCATTTTAGAGAAACTAAATATAATGTGTCCATTTGAACCACTGTCCGCGTCTGTAGCATTGACTGTTGTGATGTAAGTGCCTTTTGGCGCATTTTCCCTCACAAAAGCCCTGTATACTGACTGGTTAAACACAGGAACATTATCATTCACATCTAAAACTGTGACGTCTATATTTACTGTACCAGATCTCTGTGGAGTACCTCCATCCACTGCTATGAGTTTCAGAAAAAGGCTGGGTTGTTCCTCTCTGTCTAATGGCTTCTGAAGTATCATTTCAGCATATTTACTGCCGTCAGGATTTGCATGTTGTTTTAAAATAAAATAATCATTGGGTGTCAAAATGTAATTTTGCAACGTGTTCTGCCCCACGTCAAGATCCTCGGCACTCTCAAGTGGAAATTGTACTCCAACTGTGGCTGATTCACTTATTTCAAATCGAACATCTTGATTAGAAAAGACAGGTGCGTTGTCATTTATATCCAGTATTTCAACAGTCACTCGGTGTAATTCCATCGGATTTTCTAGAATCATTTCGAAGCTGAAGCTACAAGGAGTGACGTCGCCACAAAGCTGCTCTCGGTCTATTCTCTCATTCACGACTAGAGTCCCTTTGTCTGTGTTCAGCTCGATGTGCTGAACGCTTTCTCCAGTGACGATACGACCCCGACCAGAACGAAGCCGTTTCAGATCCAACCCTAGGTCTTGTGCTACATTACCGATTAGAGACCCCTTCTTCATCTCTTCGGGAATAGAATACCTGATTTGCCCACCTACCATATTAAGTATGTATAGGGAAAAAATAAACAGTCCAATTTGACGTCGCAGTCCACAACGCAATAGACCTCTCACGGATATGGGGAAGATATATCTTCGACGTGCCATTATGGAAGAGAAGAAAAAACTGTCTTCAATGGTCAATAGAAGAGAAAATGTTTGTTAATTCGTAATCCAGATGGAGTTTTAATCAAATGTATATTTTCCTTCACCAAATTTAAGATTGAAGTCTTATTCGCCACCCAACTGACTGAAGCTCTCCGCCCTATAGCAAAACACTCTACTAAGGGTGGGACACTGAATGACTGGCAATACTACACAGAAGTGTTCCACTGAACAATAGCGTCCCTTAGAGTCCAAACAGTGAACACCAAGTAGTTATACAAAATAACTATCATTCAAATCAGATATATCACATACATTGCAAGTGTTCCTATATATTGTTCTCAGCATCACATTAAATGTAGCCAATAAATTAGTTGTAGGGGGGAAATAACAAAAGGCAAAAATGCACTTCATGTAATATTAGACTACGAGTTTAAGCAAAGTGTCCATGAACACTATCAACCGACTGATAAAAGTATAGGATGACACGAATAGGATGACAGATTGCTCTATAACACACAGCTCCGTCCATTGTGCTGAAATGCTCCAATTGAAACTGACAATCAACCACAACAGAAAGGCCCAATAAGTAAAATAGAATAAAATGAATAGTGGTACATTATTGCATTTCATTAGAACAAGCTGCCTTTTCTAAATGTATAATTGGCACTTTTTAAATGTCTGTCATTTAGAAGAAGATACAAATATATAAAGATAAATTAAATACAACAGTCGTGCAATACTTGCATGCTAATTCACACCTTACACTAGTGTTGTGTTGGAGCTTATATTCAAGTAATCAACATACTCTCACTCCCACATTCTCACAGATCTCTCTCAAATACTATAAAGGCGGCTGTCCATGGTGCTGAAAAGCTGCTGTATGTAGCTCTATGTCAAAATAAAATGCCAGCACCAGAGGGTTTAAACGATTGACATAAGGAAGTTTTAGACGACAGTAGTCACAAAAATAGGCCATATTTAAAGACGCTGTCCATGGTGCTGAAAGCTCAAAAACAGCGCAATAGCTACGAAATGATTTTCTAAAAAGCTAACATTTTATCACGACGGACAAAAGAAAAACTGGCTTACAAGTAAATTGAAAAGACAAAACAAATTCCTATTGTTTGTACTTTAGACTGGGTTCTTTGACTCACCTCTAAAGGAGAGTCTGGTTCATCCAGGATGCTTTTTTCACTCTGTATCCGCTGCATTGTGCCAGTAAAACTGGGGTCCATTATCAGTATGTTCTGACTAGTTCTGTCAAACTTGCAATCACTCTTTCTGGAGTCAGTGGTCCTGCACACGTCGTAATTGTACACGTGAGGGAGAGTCCCTGTTCCCAAAGTGTCTGAGTAACGTGGTGGATAATATGGAATCACAGGGAGATTGGAATGACAAAGGATACGAGACTGTCTCCATCTGTATATTTTCACTGATATAATAACAACTAAACACGTGATGAAGAGAAAGGAGACTACAGCCAAAGCCAAGACTAAGTACAAAGTCAGGTTGTCATTGTACTCCTTCTCGTGTGTGTAGTCAGTGAAATCTGACAGAACATCAGGGAAGCTGTCAGCCACCACCACGTTAACATTGACTGTAGCTGAACGAGAGGGCTGTCCGTTGTCCTCCACTACAACAGTGAGTCTTTGTTTCACAGGATCTTTATCAGTGACTTGGCGGATTGTTCTAATTTCTCCATTCTGTAATCCCACTTCAAACAGCACCCTCTCTGTAGTTTTATGCAGTTTATAGGAGAGCCAAGCATTCTGTCCAGAGTCCCCATCAACAGCCACCACTTTCGAGACCAAATAGCCAACATCTGCTGATCGAGGCACCATTTCAGCGACCAGAGAGCCACCACTCTGTACGGGGTAAAGGACCTGAGGAGCGTTGTCATTCTGGTCCTGGATTTGTATTTTTACAGTCACATTACTAGTGAGTGGAGGCGAACCTCCATCCTGCGCTTTAACAACGAAAGTCAATTGTTTGATTTGTTCGTAATCCAACGAGCGTACTGCATGTATCACACCGCTCTCAGCGTTAACCGAAACATATCCAGAGACCGGGGATCCGCCAATATCACAGTCTTCAAGCATATAAGAAATACGATTGTTCTGATTTTCATCTGTGTCTTTAGCCTTAATGGCAAGGACAGACACGCCAGGAGAGTTGTTTTCTGTGATAAATGCATTGTAAATTGTCTGTGGAAATATCGGGGCATTGTCGTTTACATCAGAAATCTTGAGATGAAAAGCTCTCTTGCTTGAGAGAGGACGTGATCCTGCGTCAGTTGCAACTACAGTGATATTATATTCTGAAACAGTTTCACGGTCCAACACAGAGTCAGTTATCAGAGTGTAGTAGTTCCTTAAATTTGATTTAATCTGAAAGGGAATATGTTGATCTATAGTACAGGTCACTTGTCCATTTTCTCCCGAATCCAAGTCTTTAACGTTAAGTATGCCGATGGTTGTGCCTGGAGCGGAGTCCTCAGACACAGGGCTGGTGAATGACATGACGTTAATGACCGGTGGATTATCATTTACATCTGTAACCTCAATATCAACTTTACTTGAATCTGTTAATCCACCTTGATCTTTAGCTTCAATTCTGATTTCAAATCGTTTATCCCTTTCATAATCGATCAGACCAAGCACCGATATGATCCCAGTAGCTCTGTCTATATTAAAGATGTCAGAAATAGTAGCTTTGTTTTTTGAAAAATAATACGTTATCTGCCCATTCAAGTCACTATCTGCATCACTCGCATTCACTGTAGTAACATATGTGCCTTTTGGTGCATTTTCCATCACGGTAGCCCTGTACACGGATTGATTAAAAACCGGGGCATTGTCATTGGCATCTAAAACAGTAATATCAATATTCACTGTGCCAGATCTGGGAGGAACACCCCCATCTACAGCCAATAGTTTTAACGAAAGGCGGGGCTGGTCTTCTCTGTCTAAATTCTTCTGGAGAACCATTTCAGCATGTTTGCTTCCATCTGGATTGGCATGTTGTTTCAAAACAAAATTATCATTTGCAGTCAAAATGTAGTTTTGCAGAGCGTTATCGCCAACATCACTATCATCCGCACTCTCTAAAACAAAACGTGAGCCGAGTGTAGCCAATTCACTGATCTCGAACTGTAAGTGAGCGTTTTGAAATGAGGGAGCATTATCGTTCACATCCAATATTTCTATAGTAATGTGATGCAGCTCCATTGGGTTTTCTAGCAACATTTCAAAGCTGAAGCTACAAGGAGTGACATCTCCACAAAGCTGCTCTCGGTCAATCCTCTCATTCACGACTAGAGTCCCTTTGTCTGTCTTCAGTTCGGTGTACTGAACGCTTTCTCCCGTGAGAATTCGAGCCCGACCAGAACGAAGCCTTTTCGTATCCAACCCCAGGTCTTGTGCCACGTTACCTATAACAGAACCTTTCTTCATTTCCTCTGGAATGGAATATCGAATCTGGCCACCGACTATATTAACCATAAGGAAAAACACGAGTAGGCCAACTTGACGTCGCAATCCACAACACAATCGCCATCTCATGGATAAGGGAAAGATATATCCTCGAGGTGCCATCATAGCAAAGAACAATAATAGTACAATGGTGGTCCTTCGTTAGTGGAAAAAAAGGTGTATATAGTCCGTTCCTCAAAAGGTAGGCTATTTAAGATGTTATATGAGCCTTTAAAAAATGTAAGATATCCTTCGTGCCCCAACTGACAATCTCTCCGCTGCAAAGCACACTGCTGAGGGTGGGACGAATGGCTTGCATCACTACACAGAAGCGTTCCACTGAACAATAGCGTCCCTTAGAGTCCAAACAGTGAATTTCAATTAAATATATAAAATTCATTTATCAAACCATGTCTAGCGCGCGCACCCCCCCCCCCCCCACACACACACACACACACACACACACACACACACACACACACACACACACACACACACACACACACACACACACACACACACACACACACACACACACACACACACACACACACACACACACACACACACACACACAATGTTGTCCAGGAATAGGGCGATCAAAAGCTGCTATGGCAGGACGGGGCTACAAAAGTGGCCTAACCTGTGAATGTGGAGAAGCAGACCATACGAGGCAGCACTGCCTTGTCTGTCCCCAACCCATGCAGCTTAAAATACCTCGCAAAGAGTTCAAAAGGACTGTGCAAAGAAATAGGAAACTGTCATGTAAGCATTAACCAACATGCTTCGAAGACACCAAAACAAGAAGAAGCAAAAAAGGTTTAAAACAAAGGGCAACAATCTGCTTCATGTACTGGAGTACGAGTTTAAGCAATGCGTCCATAAACACTATTAATCGACTGATAAAAGGATAGGCTGTTCTAAACAAACACGGCGCTATCCATGGTCCTGAAAAGCTGTATAAGCAGTCCCATTTTACAGAGCCAAATCCATAAATGAAAAAAAGACAAAGAAATTAAAAAAGAAGAAAGAAAATTGGTCCATGAAGCTTTTACACACAGGACATTGATTTAAAAATCATTGCTGTTGTTTTGTCAAATACAGTTGCACACTTAATTTCAACCCGCATGAAGGGCGTTTTAAGGTAATGTTATTCATTTTAAATCACTTGTTAACTCACCTCTATAGGAGAGTCTGGTTCATCTAGGATACTCTTTTCATTGTGTATTCGTTGCATCGTCCCTGTACAACTGGGGTCCATTATCAGTATGTTCTGACTACCATTTCCGCCGAACTTACAGTCACTCTTTCTGGAGTCAGTCGTCCTGCACACTTCGTAATTGTACACATGAGGGAGAGTCCCTGTCCCCAAAGTGTCTGAGTAACGTGGTGGATAATATGGAATCACTGGGAGATTGGAATGACAGAAGATGCGAGACTGTCTCCATCTGTAAATTTTCACTGATATAATGACAACTAAACACGTGATGAAGAGAAAGGAAACTACAGCCAAAGCCAAGACTAAGTAAAAAGTCAAGTTGTCATTGTACTCCTTGTCATGTGTAAAGTCAGTGAACTCTGAGAGAACTTCAGGGAAGCTGTCAGCCACCGCCACGTTAACATTGACTGTAGCTGAACGAGAGGGCTGTCCGTTGTCCTCCACTATAACAGTCAGCCTTTGTTTCACAACATCTTTATCAGTAACTTGGCGGATGGTTCGTATTTCTCCATTCTGCAATCCCACTTCAAACAGCGCCCTGTCTGTGGTTTTCTGCAGCTTATAAGAGAGCCAGGCATTCTGTCCGGAGTCCACATCAACAGCCACGACTTTAGTGACCAGATAGCCCACATCTGCTGAACGAGGCACCATTTCAGCCACCAGAGAGCCACCACTCTGGACTGGGTAAAGTACCTGAGGAGCATTGTCATTCTGATCTTGAATAAATATAGTCAGAGTCGCATTGCTAGTGAGTGGAGGCGAACCACCGTCCTGGGCCTTGACACGTATTTTAAGTTGTTTGATTTGTTCATAATCAAAAGAACGCACAGCATGTAAAACGCCTGTTTCAGAGTTTATAGATACATAACTAGAGACTGGCGTGCCACTGACCTGAGTGTCCTCCAGGAGGTATGAAATCCTTGCGTTCTGATTCCAGTCAGAGTCCCGTGCACTGACGGTAAATATGGATATTCCAGGGGAATTATTTTCCATGAGGTAGGCAGAATATGTGTTTTTATCGAACAATGGGGCATTGTCATTGACGTCAGAGATTTTAAGGTGCAATATTTTGGCACTGGAGAGAGGTGGTGAACCAGAATCAGTTGCCGTTATAGTTATGTTGTATTCTGGTGTGGTCTCTCTATCAAGATACTGATCCGAAACCAAATTATAATAGTTAGTTAGTGATGATTGTATTTTAAAAGGAAGTTTCGAACCTATAGAGCATGTAAGCTGCCCGTTCCTTTCTGAATCTGCATCTTTGACATTTATGATTGCAATCGTCGTGCCAGGTGGGGCATCCTCTGAAACGGGGCTTGAGAATGACATAATATTTATTACTGGGGCGTTGTCATTGGCATCAATAACTTCTATAATAACTTTGCTGGTATCAGTTAATCCTCCCTGATCTTTTGCCTCTACTCTGACCTCATATTTCTTGTCTTTCTCGAAATCTATCTGTCCTGATACGGATAAGATGCCTGTGTTCTCATCAATTGTGAATGTATTTGTTATGGTCCCTTTAACCTGAGAAAACCCATATGTTATTTGACCATTTGAACCACTGTCTAAGTCTGTTGCGTTCAATGTGGCGATATGTGTGCCTTTATGTGCGTTTTCCATAACAATAGCTCTGTAGACAGTCTGGTTAAAAACGGGAGCATTATCATTTGCGTCTAAAACGGTGATATCTATATTTACTGTACCAGATCTCTGTGGAGTCCCCCCGTCCACTGCTATCAGCTTTAAGGACAGCTGTGGATGATCTTCTCTGTCTAGAGGCTTTTGTAGGATCATTTCAGCATACTTACTTCCATCAGGATTTGTATGCTGCTTTAAAACAAAATTGTCATTGGGGGATAGAACGTAGTTTTGTAAAGCATTAAGGCCGACATCAGAATCTTCTGCAATCTTGAGTGGAAATTTTGCTCCAGCTGCAGCAGATTCACTGATTTCAAACTGAATAAATTCCGTGGGGAAAACAGGCGAATGGTCATTGATGTCTGTAATTTCCACAGTAACTCGGTGTAATTCCATTGGGTTTTCCAAAATCATTTCGAAGCTAAAGCTACAAGGAGTGACATCACCACAAAGCTGCTCTCGGTCAATTCTCTCATTTACGACTAGAATCCCTTTGTCTGTCTTCAGCTCGGTGTACTGAATGCTTTCTCCGGTGACAATACGAGCCCGACCCGAACGGAGTCTTTTCAGATCCAACCCTAGGTCTTGTGCTACGTTACCTATAATAGACCCCTTTCTCATCTCCTCTGGAATGGAATATCGAATCTGGCCACCGACTATACTAACCATGTAAAGGGAAAAAATGAGTAGGCCAACTTGACGTCGCAATCCACAACACAATCGCCATCTCATGGATAAGGGGAAGATTTGAGGTGCCATCATAGAAGAGAATAGTACAATGGTGGTCCTTCGTTAGTGAAAAAATGTATAGTCCGTTCCTAATTCAAAGGTATTTAAATGAGATGTTCTATGTTCCGTTAACACATGTAAGATATGGTATCCTTCGTGTCCCAACTGACTGAATCTCTCGTTGCAAAGCACTCTGCACAGGGTGGGATCATTGGCTTGCATCACTACACTAAAGCGTTTCACTGAACAAGAGCGTCCCTTAGAGTCCAAACAGTGAACACCAAGTTAATATATGAAATATAAAAGATGTATATCAAACCAGATGTAGCATTTACATGGATATATACGTGTTTTATATACATATATATTTTAATCATATTGCTCTTATAAAATTAAATTGAAACAAAAGGCGATAATCGGCTTCATGTAATACTGGAGTATGAGTTTAAGCATTGAACACTATCAATCCGCTGATAAAAGGATAGGCTGTTCTGAACTAAGACTGCGCTATCCATGGTGCTGAAAAGCTGCAATACAGCCAGTCCCATAACGGAGCCAAATCCCCAAAAAAGAAAAGCATAAAGACAAACAATTGGTCCTGAATGAAGAAGTTACCCGTGAAGCTTGCACACACAGGACATTGATTTAAAGTGTATGTTGCTGTTGTCATTTCATTTCTCAAACAGAGTCACACTTTTTCAAAACGCATTAAGGGTGTTTTCAGGTACTATGTTAAATCACTTAACTCACCTCTATAGGAGAGTCTGGTTCATCCAGGATACTCTTTTCACTCTGTATTCGTTGCATCGTCCCTGTACAACTGGGGTCCATAATCAGTATGTTCTGACTACCAGCTCCACCGAACTTACAGTCACTCTTTCTGGAGTCAGTCGTCCTGCACACTTCATAATTGTACACATGAGGGAGAGTCCCTGTCCCCAAAGTGTCTGAGTAACGTGGTGGATAATATGGAATCACTGGGAGATTGGAATGACAAAAGATGCGAGACTGTCTCCATCTGTATATTTTCACTGATATAATAACAACTAAACACGTGATGAAGAGAAAGGAAACTACAGCCAAAGCCAACACTAAATAAAAAGTCAGGTTGTCATTGTACTCCTTGTCATGTGTATAGTCAGTGAACTCTGAAAGAACTTCAGGGAAGCTGTCAGCCACCGCCACGTTAACATTGACTGTAGCTGAACGAGAGGGCTGTCCGTTGTCCTCCACTACAACAGTCAGTCTTTGTTTCACAACATCTTTATCATTCACTTGGCGGATTGTTCTAATTTCTCCATTCTGTAATCCAACTTCAAACAGCGCTCTGTCTGTGGGTTTTTGTAGTTTATAGGAGAGCCAGGCATTCTGTCCAGAGTCCACATCAACAGCCACCACTTTAGTGACCAGATAGCCCACATCTGCTGAACGAGGTACCATTTCAGCCACCAGAGAGCCACCACTCTGGACTGGGTAAAGAACCTGAGGTGAGTTGTCATTCTGGTCCTGGATCAGTATTGTTACAGTCACATTACTACTGAGAGGAGGTGATCCACCGTCCTGTGCTTTGACAACTAAATGAAGTGATTTCATTTGTTCATAATCAAAAGAACGCACTGCATGTATAACTCCAGTTTCAGAGTTTATAGATACATAACTAGAGATTGGATTTCCACCGATCTGTGTGTCCTCAACCATATACGATATTTTAGCGTTTTGATTCCAGTCAGTGTCCAGCGCACGGACAGTAAATATGGACATTCCAGGGGAATTGTTCTCTGTGACGTAGGCAGAATATGCGGCTTCTTCAAACAATGGGGCATTATCATTAACGTCAGATATTTTAAGGTTTAATGTTGTGGTGCTGGAGAGAGGGGGAGACCCCGAATCGGATGCAATTATGGTTATGTTGTATTCTGGCGTTCTCTCTCTATCAAATTGCTGATCAGAAATCAAATTATAATAGCCTGTTAAAGATGACTGGATTTTAAATGGAAGCTTAGCATCTATAGAACACACTATCTTGCCATTGTTTTCGGAATCTGCATCTTGGGCATGTATGATAGCAATTGTCGTGCCAGGAGGCGAATCCTCAGTTATGGGGCTCGAGAATGACATGATATTGATAAATGGGGCGTTATCGTTAACATCAGACACCTCGATTATAACTTTACTGGTCCCCGTTAAACCTCCTCGATCTTTGGCCTCTACTCTCACTTCATATTTTGTATCTTTTTCATAATCTATCTGACCAGAAACAGATATTTTACCCGATATTTCATCCATTGCAAATATATCGGCTATGCTCCCTTTCATTTTAGAGAAACTAAATGTAATTTGTCCATTTGAACCACTGTCTGCGTCTGTAGCATTGACTGTTGTGATGTAAGTGCCTTTTGGCGCATTTTCCCTCACAAAAGCCCTGTATACTGACTGGTTGAACTCAGGAGCATTATCATTTACATCTAAAACGGTGACGTCTATATTTACTGTACCAGATCTCTGTGGAGTACCTCCATCCACTGCTATCAGTTTCAGAAAAAGGCTTGGTTGTTCCTCTCTGTCTAATGGCTTTTGAAGTATCATTTCAGCATATTTACTGCCGTCAGGATTTGCATGTTGTTTTAAAATGAAATAGTCATTGGGTGACAAAACGTAATTTTGCAACGTGTTCTGTCCTACATCAAGATCCTCGGCACTCTCAAGTGGAAATTTTACTCCAACTGTAGCTGATTCACTTATTTCAAATCGAACGTCTTGATTAGAAAAGACTGGTGCGTTGTCATTTATATCCAGTATTTCAACAGTCACTCGGTGTAATTCCATTGGATTTTCTAGAATCATTTCGAAGCTGAAGCTACATGGAGTGACGTCGCCACAAAGCTGCTCTCGGTCAATTCTCTCATTCACGATTAGAAACCCTTTGTCTATGTTCAGCTCGGTAAATTGAACGCTTTGTCTGGTCACGATACGAGCCCGACCAGAACGGAGCCTTTTCAGATCCAATCCCAGGTCTTGTGCTACGCTACCGATTAAAGAGCCCTTCTTCATCTCCTCGGGTATAGAATACCTGATTTGGCCACCTACCATATTAAGCATGTAAAAGAAAAAAATAAGCAGGCCAACTTGACGTCGCAATCCACAACACAATCGCCATCTCATGGATATGGGGAAGATACATCTTCGAGGTTCCATCATAGCCAGAAAGAAAAAGTAGTACAATGGTCCTTAGCGGAGTAAATGTTTTATGTCCTAATCCAAATGTATTTCAATTAGACGTTTTAGACGTTTGCTTTACTAAATACGAGATATTGTAATTGTATCCGTCTACGTGCCCCAACTGACAGAAGCTCTCCGCCTTATAGCAAAGCAACACTAGATAGGGTGGGACACTGAATTACTGGCAACCCACACAGAAGTGTTCCACTAAACAATAGCGTCCCTTAGAGTCCAAACAGTGAACACCAAGTATGGGGGAAATAAATGAATGGTAAATACATAACTTATATATAATAATAATACAAATAATATCTCAAAAGTATATAGTGCTTTTCTAAGTACCCAAGTACCCCCGCTTTACATGGGGGGCATGAGAAAACAAAAAAGAAAAAAATCTACTTATTAGGGGAAAAAACACTAAGACTAAGGAATGAAATCATTAACTAAGGAATAACACACACACACACACACACACACACACACACACACACACACACACACACACACACACACACACACACACACACACACACACACACACACACACACACACACACACACACACACACACACACACACACACACACACACACACACGTTAAATATGGCCGATACATAAGTTGTAGGAGGAAGGATTCACTTGAAACAAATGGCAAAACTCCACATCATGTATTACTACTAGTCAGTAGCCTACGAGTAAAACACTGTACACTCTTCAACCGATACACGCTACAAGGCAGCGTTACAGGAAGGCAGCCTTTTCAGTCCTTCAGGACCACGGAGAGCGACAGAACAGCGCATTGAAGGCCCCCACCTTACACGCTGTAAAATAATCTCCAGCATTTAAAAAGAACACCTAACCTGACCACCATCATAGATAATGGATATACAGTCACACGAAAGAAAAATATTGAGAAGAAGAGGAATGAAAAGAGGACCCCACTTTAGTGCAATGCATCTACAAATAGGTACAGTGTGATTTAATGGAATATATTTTCTAACTCACCAAAGTTGACATCTGAGAAATGTCGCCTGATTTGTTCTCTCGTTGCAGACTTAGAGTGTCATTCCCAGCACTATCAACGCTCACCAAACTTTGATTCATAGGCTGCATATATTTGATGTCACTGCTTCTGGAGTCCATCGTCCTGCACACCTCGTAATTGTACACATGAGGGAGAGTCCCTGTCCCCAAAGTGTCTGAGTAACGTGGTGGATAATAAGGAATCACTGGGAGGCCGCTGGAATGATAGAGGATGCGAGATTGTCTCCATCTGTATATTTTCACTGATATAATAACAACTACACACGTGATGAAGAGAAAGGAAACTACAGCCAAAGCCAAGACTAAATAAAAAGTCAGGTTGTCATTGTACTCCTTGTCATGTGTATAGTCAGTGAACTCTGAGAGAACTTCAGGGAAGCTGTCAGCCACCGCCACGTTAACATTGACTGTAGCTGAACGAGAGGGCTGTCCGTTGTCCTCCACTACAACAGTCAGTCTTTGTTTCACAACATCTTTATCATTCACTTGGCGGATTGTTCTAATTTCTCCATTCTGTAATCCAACTTCAAACAGCGCTCTGTCTGTGGGTTTTTGTAGTTTATAGGAGAGCCAGGCATTCTGTCCAGAGTCCACATCAACAGCCACAACTTTAGTGACCAGATAGCCCACATCTGCTGAACGAGGTACCATTTCAGCCACCAGAGAGCCACCACTCTGGACTGGGTAAAGAACCTGAGGTGAGTTGTCATTCTGGTCCTGGATCAGTATTGTTACAGTCACATTACTACTGAGAGGAGGTGATCCACCGTCCTGTGCTTTGACAACTAAATTAAGTGCTTTCATCTGTTCATAATCAAAAGAACGCACTGCATGTATAACTCCAGTTTCAGAGTTTATAGATACATAACTAGAGACTGGATTACCACTGACCTGCGTTTCCTCAACCATATAAGATACTTTTGCATTTTGATTCCAGTCAGTGTCCAGCGCACGGACAGTAAATATGGATATTCCAGGGGAATTGTTCTCTATAACGTAGGCAGAATATGCGGCTTCATCAAACAATGGGGAATTATCATTAACGTCAGATATTTTAAGGTTTAATGTTGTGGTGCTGGAGAGAGGGGGAGACCCCAAATCGGATGCTATTATCGTTATGTTGTATTCTGGCGTTATCTCTCTATCAAAATGTTGATCCGAAATCAAATTATAATAGCCTGTTAAAGATGACTGGATTTTAAACGGAAGCTTAGCATCTATAGAACACACTATCTTTCCATTATTTTCGGAATCTGCATCTTGGGCATTTATAATAGCAATTGTCGTGCCAGGAGGTGAATCCTCGGATATGGGGCTCGAGAAGGACATGATATTGATAAATGGGGCGTTATCATTAACATCAGACACCTCGATTATAACTTTACTGGTCCCCGTTAAACCTCCACGATCTTTGGCTTCTACTCTAACTTCATATTTCTTATCTTTTTCATAATCTATCTGACCAGAAACAGATATCTTCCCCGAGATTTCATCAATTGCAAATATATCAGCTATGTTCCCTTTCATTTTAGAGAAACTAAATGTAATTTGTCCATTTGAACCACTGTCTGCGTCTGTAGCATTGACTGTTGTGATGTAAGTGCCTTTTAGAGCACTTTCCCTCACAAAAGCCCTGTATACTGACTGGTTGAACACAGGAGCATTATCATTGGCATCTAAAACAGTGATATCTATATTTACTGTACCAGATCTCTGTGGAGTACCTCCATCCACTGCTATGAGTTTCAGAAAAATGCTGGGTTGTTCCTCTCTGTCTAATGGCTTCTGAAGTATCATTTCAGCATATTTACTGCCGTCTGGATTTGAATGTTGTTTTAAAATAAAATTATCATTTGGTGTCAAAATGTAATTTTGCAACGTGTTCTGCCCCACGTCAAGATCATCGGCACTCTCAAGTGGAAAGTGTACTCCAATTGTAGCTGATTCACTCATTTCAAATCGAACATCTTTATTAGGAAAGACTGGTGCGTTGTCATTTATATCCAGTATTTCGACAGTTACTCGATGCAATTCCATCGGATTTTCCAGAATAATTTCGAAGCTGAAGCTACATGGAGTGACGTCGCCACAAAGCTGCTCTCGGTCTATTCTCTCATTCACGATCAGAATCCCTTTGTCTATGTTCAGCTCGGTAAATTGAACGCTTTGTCTGGTCACGATACGAGCCCGACCAGAACGGAGCCTTTTCAGATCCAATCCCAGGTCTTGTGCTACGCTTCCGATTACAGAGCCCTTCTTCATCTCCTCGGGTATAGAATACCTGATTTGGCCACCTACCAAATTAAGCATGTAAAGGAAAAAAATAAGCAGGCCAACTTGACGTCGCAATCCAGAACACAAACGCCATCTCATGGATATGGGGAAGATATATCTTCGAGGTTCCATCATAGAAAGAAAGAACAGGTATGGTCCATTAGCGGGAAAAAATGCTAATCCAAATGGATTTCAACTAGATGTTCTATTTTCCTTTACTAAATATAAGGTATTGTATCCTTCTACGTGCCCCAAATGACAGAACCTCTCCGCCTTATAGCAAAGCAACACTAGATAGGGTGGGACACTGAATGACCGGCAACACTACACAGAAGTGTTCTACTGAACTATAGCGTCCCTTAGAGTCCAAACGGTGAACGGTATGTTGGAAATAAAGAAATAATAAATACATAAATCTTTATATAATACTAATAATAATAATAATATCTAAAATTCATATAGCACTTTTCTAAGTATCCAAAGACGCTTTACATGGGGGCAATGGAAAACAACAATGAAAAACAACTTCACTGGCATGCATGCATACATACTGCCATCAGCCGTCTTATACATTCAGATGTAGCAGCTGTTGTTATTAATGTTCTTCATCACCGACACATGAGTTGTAGGAGGAAGGAATCACATGAAATAAATGGCAAAACTCCACATCATGTATTAGAGTAGTAAAAAACACTGTGAACACTGTTCAATGGATACACGCTACACGGCAGCATTTTAGTACTTCAGGACCACGGAGAGCGACAGAACAGCGCATTGAAGGCCCCCACCTTACACGCTGTAAAATGATCTCCAGCATTTTAAAAACCACCTAACCACCATCATAAATAATGGATAAATAGGCACACCAAAGAAAAATGTTGAGAAGACGAGGAATGAAAAGAAGACCCCACTTTAGTGCAATGCATCGACAAATAGGTAAATAGGTAAAGTGTGATTTAATTGAATATATTGTTCAACTCACCAAAGTTGACATCTGAGAAAGGTCACCTGATTTGTTCTCTCGTTGCAGAGTTAGGGTATCATTCCCAACACTATCAACGCTCACCAAACTTTGATTCATAGGCTGCATATATTTGACGTCACTGCTTCTGGAGTCCATCGTCCTGCACACCTCGTAATTGTACACATGAGGGAGAGTCCCTGTCCCCAAAGTGTCTGAGTAACGTGGTGGATAATAGGGAATCACTGGGAGGCTGGAATGATAGAGGATGCGAGACTGTCTCCATCTGTATATTTTCACTGATATAATAACAACTACACACGTGATAAAGAGAAAGGAAACTACAGCCAAAGCCAAGACTAAATAAAATGTCAGGTTGTCATTGTACTCCTTGTCGTGTGTAAAGTCAGTGAACTCTGAGAGAACTTCAGGGAAGCTGTCAGCCACCGCCACGTTAACATTGACTGTAGCTGAGCGAGAGGGCTGTCCGTTGTCCTCCACTATAACAGCCAGTCTTTGTTTCACTGCATCTTTATCAGTAACTTGACGGATTGTTCTTATTTCTCCATTTTGTAGTCCCACTTCAAACAGCGCCCTGTCTGTAGCTTTTTGCAGCTTATACGAGAGCCACGCATTCTGTCCGGAGTCCACATCAACCGCCACCACTTTAGTGACCAGATAGCCCACATCTGCTGAACGAGGCACCATTTCAGCCACCAGAGACCCTCCAGTCTGAACCGGGTACAGTATCTGAGGAGCATTGTCATTCTGGTCTTGAACATAAATGAGGACTGTTGAGTTACTACTAAATGGCGGCGAGCCTCCGTCTTGAGCCCTAACTAGTATTTTGAACTCTTTGATTTGCTCATAATCGAGTGAGCGTACAGAGTGTATCACTCCTTTCTCGGCATCAATAGAGAAGTATGTAGACACCGGGTTTCCATTTATCTCGCTGTCAATAAGGAAGTATGATATACGGGCATTTTGTCCCATGTCTGGGTCAGTTGCTTGAATCCGAAGCACCGAGACCCCCGGAGAATTGTTCTCCATTACCTGAGTACTGTATACACTTTTAATAAAAGTCGGCGCGTTGTCATTAATATCAGTTATGTCTAAAACAACAGTTTTCCTGCTTGATAAGGAAGGGAATCCCTCATCAGTGGCAGTGAGAGTAATGTTGTAACTGGATTGTTTTTCTCGATCAAGCGCTCTGTCTGTAACCAAAGTGTAGTAGTTTCGCAGAGATGTCTTAATTTTAAAGGGGAGATTTTCATCTATATTTAAACGAACCTGTCCGTTTTTGCCAGAGTCTTCATCTTGAACACTAACCAACGCAACTACTGTACCAGGAGCAGAGTCTTCAGATATTTTACCCGAGTACGAAGTCATGCTGACTGTCGGACTGTTATCATTCACGTCTATTATGTCAACTAACAATTTGCTGGCACCTGTCATACCCCATGGATCTTTAGCTTGAAGGTTGATTTCATAATTCTGAAAAGTCTCGTAGTCAATGGCTCCTGTAAGTTTAACCTCTCCTGTTAGGGGATTAATTTGGAAAGGAGAAGTGGAATCTTCCTCTAGGTGTGTGAATGAATAGGTTACATTGCCATTATATCCTTGATCTGCATCGATGGCACTCACTTTGGCAACGACTGTACCAAGTAACGCATTTTCTATGACAGAAGCTTTGTATAGTGATTCCGTGAAAATAGGTGCGTTGTCATTTGCATCTAGAACGTTAACGTGTATCATAACGGTTCCAGACCTCTGAGGCTCACCGCCATCTTCAGCCGTTAATATCAGGTTGTGCTCACTTTGTTTCTCGCGATCTAACAACGCCTGAAGGAGCATTTCCGTGTATTTACTCCCGTCTGCTCGAGTGTGCTGCTTCAGAACAAAATTGTCGGTTGGCTTTAACGAGTAACTTTGCAATGAATTGATTCCCACATCAGGATCAGCTGCACTATCGAGCAAGAACACTGTCCCCGTTGGTGTGGACTCGCTTATTTCCAATTTAATTTCCTTTTTTGAAAAAGCTGGGGCGTGATCGTTTATATCTTGTATTTCGATTGTAACAGAAAATAATTCAAGGGGATCCTCCAGTACAATTTCTAGACTGAAGCTGCATGGAGATTTCTTTGCGCATAGTTTTTCTCTGTCTATCCGCTCACTGACAACGAGATGCCCTTTGTTCACATTCAGCGCAACATATTGGTTATTGCCGTTTATAACAAGTCTAGCCCGACCAGAAACCAACCTTTTAACGTCCAACCCCAGATCTTTCGCCACGTCTCCAACAAACAGGCCTTTTCTCATTTCCTCCGGTATAGAATAACGAATTTGTCCGCTCACAGCCTGCAATACGCAGAGAAGCAAAATGGAGACTTTCCAGCACCCGGGCAGGTTCTTGTTCCATACATCCATAGCTTTAATTAAATCTCCTGGAGAAAAGAACAAATCAAACCAAACCATAGAGAACTACAGTGTTTTCTTAAAATTCTTTCTTTCGATCCTTTATGAATCCATTCAAAGTTAGCGTCTGTGTAAGAGCTTGGATAGATGTACGTAATCATCCCTTATTTTATTCAATGAAGCACTGCCTCTGAGTGTCATGCCTAGGCTATGACTATAGATGAAGTCTCCTTGGACAACAGCACCACCGAGAGTGAGTGCATAGAACACCACCAACAGCTGCTCTCATCAGTGACCCAACATGATAAGATATTCTATGCTGTCTAAACAATATTTACACTTCATGCCAAAACTATATTATTATGCCGAGTATTTTGACTGGCAGAACTTTACAGGATGAACCAGAACACACCAAATCTATCCACAGCTCATATACAAAAGAAAAAAGAATGGCATGGCATGGTGTGTGTGTGTGTGTGTGTGTGTGTGTGTGTGTGTGTGTGTGTGTGTGTGTGTGTGTGTGTGTGTGTGTGTGTGTGTGTGTGTGTGTGTGTGTGTGTGTGTGTGTGTGTGTGTGTGTGTGTGTGTGTGTGTTTAATTGCAGTGTCCAATGGTGATTGATTGGAGGTGGAGTGACAGCACCTGGTCACCATTGCCAATCAGCCAGCTAGCAGCCAGCATATTACAGTAAGCCTGGAAGAAGCTTCACTCCAGCCCTTCATTTTTGGCTAGACCATTCATACTTAATTGTAGGCCTATCTGTAGGCTGTGTGGCATATGTTTTGGGTTTACAATAGCTTTATTTTGTGTGCTTAAAATATAGATATGGGAAGCTTCTGGTAGGGGTGTGCTGCCCTTTCTTTTGATCCCCCCTTTCTCCTGTTTGTGTGTTATTCATGGAGACTAGAATTGTTTGGTGAATATTAGTTTTATGTTTAGCTGGTGTTTTGGCCTCGGCCACCCTGCTGTCTTGTGCCTTCATGTTTTTGTAAACCTGATTTAGGTGAGCAATAAATATCACCTTTTCTTTATACTGTATGTGCTTGTGCTCTTTTACTTCCCTTTTCCCCCTAGACCACAAAAGGGGTCATACCATGGTTTGACAGTAATGTGTTATGCACCAAAAGGTAATGAATGACCTCTAGCATGGATTTATGTTCATTACATGCCGACTGTTTTAGTGTCATTTCAATGTATTCAGAACTTATTCCCAGTTACTCAACTTAACAGTCTCTAGTGGAAGCAAGGAAATTAGTTTAATTAATTAGTTCCTTTCATGAGAAAAGTGAAAGAAAGTAAACTAAACTCTACCAATGCTCTTTTTGCCCTGTTCATTTCTACTTGCAAACATGTCTGTGCACATACAGGGCATACACAAAGCCACATTGAATATAAAGATTTGTGAAAATGCTATAAGGACAGAGTATATTTTCCCTCATGCTTCCATTCTTTTACCTGCGATTTCCCTTATGTCAATTCCGCTTTCCCACACAGTCAAAGCCTTTCATTCACAAATTCTCAGTGTGAGCCTATAGTATACCTAACCATCAGACTCTTCTCAATTTACAGTTTGCCAATGTGATGGTCTCCATTATTCAATTTGTCATTGCCTCTTAAGCTTTCGTTCTTTCAGGCTGACGTTGCACAACCCACCTCCTCCACCATGTTAAGTTATCTATTGTCCTAGCAGTTCAGCAAGAATATTTTGTAATCTAGCTGCAGTGTCTTCACTACCAACAGCAGTAGGGGGCCTCTCTCCTCATCATCATAAAACCCATATGAAATTAAAAATATTGTAATAGTCATCAAAATCATCAAAACTCATAACGCATTTACTCTGTGATTCTTGAATGATCAATCATCCAAGGGTACCGTCCTAATACCTATAATATCTTGATCCAATTTCACTGTTAAGTCACCCAGACTGTCTGCAGCACACTGCATGAAACCACAGGTATACATTATTTTAAATATCCCCATCTGATTTCACAGCTACATAGTACATTGTATCTGCACAACTAAATATGGCCTTTTTTTACTGGGTCACAGGTGTAGCTCATAGCAGTTGGCGCACACACACACACACACACACACACACACACACACACACACACACACACACACACACACACACACACACACACACACACACACACACACACACACACACACACACACACACACACACACACACACACACACACACACACACACACACGTATCTGGCCCCAAACCATAGCATTATCTGCATCATTATTCTGTTGGTGGCTGCACATCATCAGGCAGCATTATTCATTTATGCAGATGAGAACTAGAGTAGAAGCACAGCACATACAACACATTCAAATAGCAGTGGTGGAACAGCCATCATTACCATTGTATCTAAATAATTATTTACACACACACACACACACACACACACACACACACACACACACACACACACACACACACACACACACACACACACACACACACACACACACACACACACACACACACACACACACACACACACATTAAGTAACATCTTTGTAAAATTATAAATACGCTTTTCCACTCTCCATGAATAGGTGAAAACATTTGTAGTGGCCCTTTTCCAAAAGTACAATCTTTGAACACATGTGTGGTTCCCACGCACACAGACAGGCACACACACACACACACACACACACACACACACACACACAACATATACAAATGCTGATGTTTGCAGCACACACTGGCAGAGTTCATTGCAGTGTTTGTATAATGGAAAAGAAACACAGCAAAGGTTATAGTGAGGTGCTGATCACTGGAAGTAGAAGTAAATAGCAATTCTGTACTGTGTGAGGTAGAAACAAATGAATGAAAATAAAACATAGAAAAATAAAATGATAGAAAAAATTATATTATCTTACCTGCTGGATACGAGGAGTAGGGTAAGACATCCACGATGGGCACCAGAAAAAAAATAAGAAAGAAGTAGTTAGTATAAAGCCCAATTTATGCTTAGTATAAATCAGGTTCAAGGTGCCAGTGTCTACAGTATCTGACTCGTCATAGCATGAATGTCTCTCCAACAAAGAAAAGTAAAACAGTGTGATATTAGAATTCTATTATGTTCTATTATACATCCCATTCCTTCAGTCATTGAGGAAGCTATCTCACTTGACGCTCAGTGACATCATCGCAAGCACTGCAGAAAGGTGAAAGAGTAATGTGATAGGACACTGTGACGTCCCAGAAACATTCAATTACTTTGTGGAAAAATGAAGAATATAACAATGCAGGGGGGGAGTACCAGCACTCTTTTTTTTAAATCACAGCAATAATTCATGTTTTGGCTCCTTAAGCTGTGATATCTTGGAGAAATTAAGTTATAGTGGAAAACATATGAAATGAAATGTAAAATTACAAATACATAAGTGCTGTGACACACGCGCGCGCACACGCACACGCACACACACACACACACACACACACACAGTATGTATATATACATTATGCATAAAACTACCATGACACCCAGATACTACAATTGCAGTGCTTATAAAGTACAAATTTGAAATGCTGTGTGTGATTCATCTGTTTGTCTCCTCCCATGACCCAAATGCGGAGTACAAATAAGCCTGCAGCCATAACATGCATGGGCACACATGGGCTCACATTCAAATCGTTCTGATGAGAACACTATATTCTTCTTCACTGCCACGACTCAGTCAGGTCAGTGGTGCACACATGCGCACAGATGCCATAAATGTGTACTGGATGGATACAGGAAGAGTGGGCACCTCAGAAGTCTGGGCACCTCAATGTGAAATTGGCAATTTCTTTCCAAAATGTATGAAAGAAAAGAATAAAAGCATGCTTTGGGAAATTGTCTGAAATTGTGTAAAATATACTTGATTTGAACATGCACGGTACATCATTATCAGGCCAATAGATTTACCCTTCAACTTATTGTTTATATTGCCATGACTGGCTATTCACAGGTTTTGTAGCAATTTGTAGCAATTGTTGAAATAGGCGTTAAATCTCAAATGTTCAAGCATGTTCAAATCATGTATACGGTACTTTACCTTATTTCAGACCATTTTCCAAAACATACATTATTTTATTTTTTTTACATTTTGGAAAAACTAGCCAATTTAACATTGAGGTGCCAGACTCCTCTTCAAACTACAAACTGTGTATGCAAATGCAGTGCAGTCGTTGCCTCAGATTGTTCTCTGCTGTATACACTCCCAGTGCTAAATTAACACTCAAGAATTGTACAGCATAAGACTAAAATGGTTTTGAGAAACAGGCCACTGGGCATATACTGTATAGAGACATACTAATCCAATGGCTTCAATCTGAATGTAGCAGTGTAGTCTTGCCTCCTTAAGTCTATATGTATCTCTATTGGCAACATAGAGTTTAATACTACTTGTTAGTGTGGCTTCACTCAGACCAGGGTTGAAATCCTTGCGTTCAACAGTTACCATTATATAGTCTGTATCTGGAATAACCTTAGAAACTACTCTACCACACGTCACTAATTGGGATGGAAAACTATTCAGAGTTTGAAACTGTATTCCCTCTCAGGTGTTAAAACAATACACAAAACGCATCAAGTACATTTGGGCATTTGGTCATTATTTTAGCACATGGTTATATGAACATCATATTGGCTATTTGAAGGATTTTCATTGAAGTCCAAACACTAGTGGTGCAAGTACTATATTTAAGCACAATTTTGAAGTACTTATAATTTACTTCATTATTTCCATTTCCTGATACTGCATACTTCTACTCTACTACATCTCACTTTTTACTCCACTTCAATTAGCAGCTTTAGTTACTTTACAGATTTAGATTATTAATAACATGCATTAACTGATAGATGATATATTTTCATAAGTTAAGCTACCCATGCAGCACATACAGTAAAGTAATTTAAATCAGTCTCAACTTTACCAGCATTAAAACGGATGATCAATGCATTACTAATTACCAATAATATGTGCAATTCTGAATTACTATTTTACGTTTAGTGCTGTATACTTTGATACCAATACGAATGTACTTTTACTCAAGTAAAATTTAATACAGGACCTTACTGGTAATATAGCATTTCTACATTGTGGCATTTCTACTGAGCAGTGACACACATGTCATCTCAAACGATGACAGGTCAAGGCAAACTGGTGTGCTGCGAGACAAGTCCCGGACCAGGTGGGATACAGTATATACAACTATACAAAAAGTAACTTTTTATTTTTCTATATCAGACAATACTTTGATTGGTTTCCCAACAGAGGCTAATTCTATAGCCTATTTTTTTTTTTAAACCACTTTCAACCTGGCTTCTCTATTTTGGCATGTCATTATAGGCAATGCGTTGTTTGTAGATCTGCTATTTTCGCTATGAATACAGGTGTGCCTTGAGATTTTTGACTTGTCCTTTGGTGTGCCTTTCACACACATATTGAAAACCACTGATCTAACCACAAGCAAAGCACAGTATAGTTAATCTAAAGCCATTTATCTTTGTTTCTTGACTCGTACTCTTATTGTACCTCTGCTGTGTTTCAGCTTACTGCTGTTGCTGCTATGACACCTGAATTTTCCCCTGGGGTTTAATCTATGGGTTTAATGGAAGTTAATCTTATATTATCTTTGTTTATTACAGAAATTCATACACTATAAATATGTCCACTGTTTCGTGTTACCAATACATTTCAAAACAGGCCAAGTCTGGCCTTGTTGACTTAAGAGTGTTTGACCTATAAATGCATGTTTGTGCCAATCCAGTTGACAATGACACACATGGTCTTAAAATAACCTGAAACCAAAGCACTGCTGCAGGCTTAACTGCATAACCCATTAGAAAAATGAAAAAGGACCACATGTCACTGAACAGTAGTACCCAGCACCAGCAATGCTTATAATCAATGCACAAATTACAAATGTTTTATTTATTAGAACAATCGTTTATGAAGTCAACCTTACAAAGGATTCACCAGAACACTGCGAAATGTGCAAATACACCAATGGCCAATCAGGGGTGCAATGCTCACTGGACGGCCTTGCACGCCGTGCCGTAACCTATTTGACCAGGAGCACACGCAGGCACACGCATAGATTTAAAACTACTTTAAATTCGCACCTCAACTAAGTTTTCAAAGGCTCCCGACTCACACCTAGCGAATTAACATAGGAATAAGCCTAGATGCATATCAATTGTCCATTGTGTGACTTGCAGTGTAGGTGTTAAGCGACGTGCGCGTCACGTCATTGAAATAGAGTGCAAGAACATACCGAACTAGAAAAAGTGCTCCTCGGAGCCAACAATGTTCGGAATTCGCCAATCAGGATGGAATATGAAAAATCGGACAGAACCATCTTGATCACTTGACTATAGAGATAATGGGTACCGATTTGCATGATGATTGGACAACTTGTAGGAGTAATACAAAAAAGAAAAGTGTTGAAAAGATCGGCCTCCTGGTGGCGCTATAATAGGGCAATGTTAAAGGGTGGCATTTGTTCTTCAACATAGTGCGAATGTGTGTGCAAAGTGTCACCTCAATCGGACGCTGCGTTCATGATTTGTGGCATTTTGTTCAAAACGGGCCACTTCTGCAAACTTTAGATGTCAATGTTAGCCAATCAGGATGAATTAAGAAAAATCTAACAGTTCCATCTTGATCACATGACTATAGAGATCATGTGTACCGATTTGTGTGAAATTTGGATAAAATCTGAAGGCTTAATATCCAGAAATGTGTTTACATAAGTCGGCCTCCTGGTGGCGCTATAAAAGGCAAATGTTTTTCCTTGGCCTCTAGGGAGTGTGCGTGCTAAGTTTCACGCAGATCGGTGCATTTATAGTTAAAAACACAAATCAGCCTTTTATAGCGCCACCATGAGGCTGATTTGAAAAATGTCAAGTGGCATTTCTTCCTTAATCGCAGGCTGCGTTCATGATTTGAGGCATTTTGTTCAAAGCGGACCAATCCTGCAAATTTTGGAAGCCAACCTTAGCCAATGAGGATGGAATATGGGAAATCGGACAGATCCGTGTTGATCACATGACTATAGAGATACTGTGTATCGATTTGCATGACGTTTGGATAAAATCTGCAGGAATAATATTTAAAAAAAATGGGTTTTGAACAAATTGGCCTCCAGGTGGCGCTATAACAGGCCCATGTCAAACATTTGAGACAGAGGTTCTGAATTGGCATCCAGGGAGTGTGTGTGCACAGTGGGGTAAAACATACTCTCTCGCCATGCCTTGTCTCCATGCCTTTCAGCCTGGCGGAGACAATGAGCATTGCATGCCTGTGGCCAATAAACCCTTTAACCAGGGATTGGATACCAGAAAAAATAGTCCCAGCCCACACCCGAAATCCAGTCCACACTTTCCACAATACCACGCCAGACTCCGTTCCACAGATCACAGTCAAGACAGCCAGTTTAATAATGAATTGAATACCTCCTTTCAAAAAGGAAATACAAATAAAACCCAAATGAAATAACCCACCACCCGGCCTTTACCGTAGTGTGTGTATGAGGCAATCAGGCAAACGTACACGTTTGAGATGGCGTGGCCACGCAGCCCAAGGAATGCACTTCGTGCCTTCCAAGTTTCCGTCAATCGGTTTGTTTACAAGCGGCTTTTTATCCTCTGCAACAGCGAACCTCCGAATACATTTTCCTCCTGGGATTAACTTGCTATAGGAGACCTATAGGAGCCGATGCAATCGTGCACATCAAAATCACGGACTTTTACACGCGCTATATTATGGACATGAGCCACCACTCTCCACTCCACTACTGACAGCAGTAAGGACTGCGCCATCTTGGATTCAGTTCATTCATAAAAAGCGTAGGTGCGTGTGCACACACACACACACACACACACACACACACACACACACACACACACACACACACGTGTGTTTTGGGGGTCATTTGTGTGACCCCCAAATTGATGTGTATTTGGCCGCGGACCCCCATCGGAAAATGTTTTGAGCCAGGGACCCCCAGAAGAGAAGATTTGTGTTAAAAAAAGGCTAAATCATACTCACTTTAAAGATTTTTTAAATGTTCAAAATTAGCTGATGTGCAGTGCTGCGCTGCAAGCTTGTATAGCTGCTATTTTTGAATAGCCAACGTATGTAATATGGATAAAGTGGTTAAAATGATTGTGATGCTGTATTACCAAATTAACCCCCTGGAACCACCCCCCAAGGACCCCTGGGGGTCCCCGGACCACACTTTGAGAACCTCTGCAATAAAGCACTGCAAGTTGCAATTGTTACCCAAATGTATCTGTCAAATGTCAATCATTTGTAATAAATAATGGCAGAATCACTGAGTGCAACATGTGACTTTTATCAATACTTTTGTGCAAAAGATAAAAAGAAAAGTTGCCTTTCAGTGAAAGGATTCAATCAAGCAAAAAAAAAGACCTGATTGAATCTATGAATCAAGTTGCAAAGTTGAACTATCAAAAATATGAAACATTGATAGTGACTATAATACTAAATACTAAGATATAGTGAGATCTAATGATGTGATGGACTTAGCAAGACCAATACATGTTTCCATAGAAATACATTTATATATTTTACATTTCCAATCAAAGCAACACAGTGCGTCACACACGAAAGAGAAAATAATCAAGCTACGCCGGCCAACCTGTAATTTTGTGTTTGTTTGTTTTAATTGTTATCCAGAACAGTAAGCATCATCGGGTACACGAGCAAAGTACAGTAGGTGACTGTGAACACAGAAGTAGGCTGCTTATGACCAATCTTTCCAAAATACTAAATAAATACAACATTTTCAGTGATAACTGTAACTCAGACAATGTAGAAATAACCAAATGGCAAATATAGCTCCACTCTTAGAGATAAATTAACACTCAGGATCTTACTGTGTGTGCATGTTTTCAACCCAATATTTTGTTACCCAAATAACTAAAAGCTGATAAAGGAGACAAAGGATGCAGATGCATGAATCATCACAAACTATAGGCAGCCAGGACGAAAACGAACAGATTGACTGCATGCTAAACACATGGGGAAAATGTCCTTTATCCTTTATAGAATGACCTTTATCACACATTTCAAGTGCGGTAAATGATAGTAAAACATATAAAGTAATCTGGGATATTCATGGTAAAGCATCACTTATATCTGGAGCTAAACAGCTCAATCTGGAGTGTTGATGTAACTCTGAGCATTATGGGTCCATTATTTACACTCTCAGAGTTAAATCAACACATCTGCTTTTAATGATAATGTTAACCACTTGAACCATAACATCTCTATTTTAGGGGGAATATTCACCAAATATAGCAGATCTATAGCAACTAAGGCAATACGTTGTGAGCTTGTAGATCGGCTATTTTCTGCTAAATGGTTTGGTGTTAAGGGAAAAGGGAGCAGTATAAGCTTACTAAGTATAGAGGGTTTATGTGGTTAATGGTGTTTAATCTGTTTTCCGTCTGGTCAACATATACAGCATGAAGTATTTCATTAACTGATAACTTTAAGTGGACAGTATCACAACCATGTGAAAATAACACCTGCTGAAAATGCATAGAAGAAATACAGGTTTCTGCACGTAAAAGGCTACCCTTTTAAAGTTACTGTGTGTGTGTGTGTGAGTGAGTGAGTGAGAGAGAGAGTGGCATAAATGATTCTCTAACAAGTACAGACAGGACAGGACCTGTGTCAACAGCAACTTATTCAGTCTTTAATTGATAAACTACAACCACACCAATCAGAAACTGAATACATGTTTAATTTAACCGGCATCCAACATTGAAACATGTTAAATAATGCAAGCACAAATATTCAACACATGCATACACAGGTAAAAGCCCAAGTTTATAGCCTATATTTCCCATCGCAATTTAGATTTGTTTACCAAAATACCACATTGACACTGACATGGAAGAGATAAATGTGACAGTGATTACATACAGTACGTATATTTAATAATAGTCATGTGCAGATGCAAAAAACATGAGACAAAGGGCCCTAATATATAGTCTCAATCATATAACAAGCTTGTGGAGCCCCTGGCCTCACCTTCAGACTAGATACCCTGTCTACACTGGCATGTCGGAGAGTGTTCTTTTGATAGGCTGCACTTCTTTTCTTCAGAGTGTCAGTGTCTATATTGGAGCTAAAACGGAAGTCCCCTCTCCACGAGCCAGTGGTCAGAAAGGAATCATATCTGTCATCGTTCAGGAGGGTCCCACAGTGGCTTACATCTGTGTAGCTCGGGGGGCAATAGGTTGTGGGGAAAACAGGGAGATTGGGGGTGGCTGAACGGTACGCATAGCCATGCCTACAGACCTTACAATAGATGACTGTGCTGACTAAAAGGAGGAGAAGAGAAGAAATGGTCACCAGAGCGATTATCAAATAGAGCGTTAAGTCCTCACTGGCCCGTGATTCGTCTGCGAATTCAAAGAGTTCATTAAGAACAGGCAGGCCATCACCAATGACTACACTGACTGTGGCAGTGGTTGAAAGAGATTCTGGGCCGTTATCCTTAACCAAGATAACTAGTGTTTGTTTTGCTTCATCGTCCTCTACAAAAGGTCGGACAGTTCTGATTTCGCCTGTATGCAAGCCTACCGTAAACAGGTTAGGCTGTGTGGATCTGACTATTCTGTAGGACAGCCAAGCATTATGCCCAGAGTCAGCATCCACGGCTACCACCTTAGTAACCAGGTAACCTTTGGGCGCCCCCAGTGGCACCATGTCTTCAGCAATGAAGCCGGTGGATTGGACAGGATATAGGATAACAGGCGAGTTATCATTGTTATCGCCAATGAAAATGTTTACTGTACAACTACTGGAAAGAGAGGGATCACCCCCATCCTGAGCTGTGACCTGCATTTTGAAATGAACTGACTGTTCGTAATCAAAGGGATGTGAGGTGAACAGTTCACCAGTTTCTGAGTTGATGGAAAGGAATGAAGATATTTCTGGTGCGGTGGCCCTGGACACAGAGTAGAGTACTTTAGCATTGGAACCGTCATCAACATCCTCTGCATGCACTCTCATTACAAACGTGCCAATGGGTTGGTTTTCCAAAACTTGGACATTGTATTCACTCTGTATAAAAGTTGGGGGGTTGTCATTGATATCATTAACCATGATTGTAATTATCTTTCTACTGGAGAGTGAGGGCAATCCGGCATCGGTAGCTGTCACTGTGATGTTATACTCCGGCTGCATTTCTCTGTCTAGCATACCGTCTGTCACTAACATGTAGTAATTTTTTACCTCTGACACTAGCTTAAATGGAACATTTTTTGAGATAGCACACTTGACCCGACCACTATTCCCAGTGTCAAGATCATACACGTTAAGCAGAGCCACCATAGTCCCCGGTTTGGAATCTTCAGCCACCGTGGCAGAGGCCGACTTCACCACTATGACAGGTTCATTGTCATTCTCGTCAATAACATCAATTATAAGTTTACAGTGCGAGGCCTGACCACCACCATCTTTAGCCTGGACATCCAGCTCATGCACACTGGCTTCTTCATAGTCAATGGACCCTGCCACCCTAACCTCCCCACTTAATGAGTCAATTTCAACGACTCCTCTTGTTTTGTCCGACACATGACTGAAAGAGTAAGATATCTCTCCATAAACACCTTCATCTAAATCTGTGGCATTCAACATTGCCACCAAAGTCCCCCTGGCAGAGTTCTCCGGCACCAAGGCTTTATAAACTCTTTGGCTAAAAAGTGGGACGTTGTCATTGGCATCTAAAACACGGATGTGAATGCTTGCGGTTCCAGATCTAGCTGGAGAGCCCCCATCAACCCCATTAATTGTCAATGTGTATTCAGCTTGTGTCTCCCGGTCCAAAGGCTTTTTAAGGACTAGCTCCGGGTACGTGTTACCGTTCATTTGCTTATTTATTTCCAGTGCAAACTGATCATTCACACTCAATTTATATTCACGAACAGTGTTTGTGCCTAGATCGGGGTCATGCGCGCTCTCCAGCGGAAAGCGCCTCCCCAGAATTGTCGATTCCACTAAATCAAGATGAATATCTCCATTTGCAAACGCTGGGCTGTTGTCATTCACATCTTGAATATCCAAAACAAGGCTGTACACTTTCAACGGATCTTCAAGTAGAAGTTGATACTGCAGGGCGCAGACAATCGCTTGCGCGCACAGCTCCTCTCTGTCTATTCGTTGGCTGACTAAAAGAGACCCCGACTCAGTGTCTAATTCACACAGCTGCCGAGTGCCATCTGCAACAATCCGGGCTCTGCGTAAAGCAAGCTCCCTCACTTTCAGTCCTAGATCCTGTGCAACATTGCCGATGACCGACCCTCGGTGCAGCTCCTCTGCCAGAGTGTAACGAACCTCTCCAAATGATGTGCCAAAAAGGAGGTTGAATACAGAAAATTGCAGCAACCACATGAGTTGTATGCTCTGTCTTATTGTTAAAAATCCTCTGCACAGGTCAAAGTATACTTTCGGCAACATCATTGCATATTATGTCCAAATACCCAGCTGAAAATGGTTCTTGTCCTCCCTCTCCCTGCTTCTCTAGCGGAGTGTAGCATGACCTATTAAAGAGCCTGCTCATGTCAGCTTAGATCTCCCTTCCCCCTGCTTCACTTGTGAGCCCCCACCCCTGCTATGATTTCTCTCTCTCTCTCGTAACACTGACACAGTTAGGATGAAACACTGTTGTGTGGATGGATTGACTATATGTGTGAGTCAGACTTTATAGGAGAGCACCACCAAGAGACCAGGGGCCTCATTACATTCTCTCTCTCTCTCTCTCTCTCTCCTCTCTCTCTCTCTCTCTCTCTCTCTCTCTCTCTCTCTCTCTCTCTCTCTCTCTCTCTCTCTCTCTCTCTCTCTCTCTCTCTCTCTCTCTCTCACTCTCTCTCTCTCTCTCTCTCTCTCTCTCTCTCTCTCTCTCTCTCTCTCTCTCTCTCTCTCTCTCTCTCTCTCTCTCTCGCACGTCAGACTTTATAAAAGAGTGCCACCAAGAGACCAGGAGCCTCATTACACTTGTACATTACATTCTTGTGTAACAAATGACCATGGCACTGGAGCAATCCTGCCAACACTGTGTGTGTTTTTAAAGTCACATGCAGGTATAATTTTCAATCTTAAGCCAGACAACTGAGACAGAGAGAGAGACAAAGTCATGGACAGTAAATGAGGACAAGTGGAGTGATGTGTGAAGACCAAATGGCTTATGAGAGGATCTGAGTGACATTTAGAAGGAGAGCAGCAAACACAAACACAAACACACACACACACACACACACACACACACACACACACACACACACACACACACACACACACACACACAACACACACACACACACACACACACACACACACACACACACACACACACACACACACACACAATGTGTGGCAACTATGGCCTGACTATTGGCTCCTGCATTCAAAGTAAAATAATTAACCTGGCAGATGAAACTAGATGCGTTTTGACGCAGTAACATGTTTATCATTCAACAGTATATTAATACAAAAAGACGTCCAAATCTACCAGTTATAATAGAGTGAGCAAACGTTGTTCATGAAGCGTGAAATCCCAAAAATATTATTATGGAACAATAAACCATGCAAATGTGATCAAAACACAACATAGAAACTTGACATCTGGGGATAAAATGTTGCATGATGGACAAGAAGATTCAGGAAAGAGAAGATATAGTACTGTTTAGTTATATATGTGTGTGTGTGTGTGTGTGTGTGTGTGTGTGTGTGTGTGTGTGTGTGTGTGTGTGTGTGTGTGTGTGTGTGTGTGTGTGTGTGTGTGTGTGTGTGTGTGTGTGTGTGTGAAACATTGTTGGGAGGCTTACTTGTTAGAGAGTGTATGAGAGACTGTGCCAATTGAAAGTTTTTCAATATTATCATTTGAATAACCACTGTGTATCCAGCCTCAGCCTTGTCCGATTGAAATGGAGCATGATTGTATTTGCTCAGTCACACTGCATTATAAGCAAGCTAAATGATTATTAAATACTAATGAAAGAAAAATCAGTACAAGGAGCTGAAAATAGTGTGCACAATGTTGGTGTAAAATATGATTTTCAAAAGTTCAGGTTTCAACGACTGGTTAACATCAGTCTTACCTCAGCTGATAACTCTGAGTCTCCAAACACGTCTGAAAGTCAGATGGACTCTTGTTCAGAGTCTGGTCTGCAGGAGTGTGCTGTCATTGTAAGGTCTCACAAATTTGAAGTCGCTTGTTCTAGAACCGGTTGTCAGGTACCCGTCATAATTGTAAGTGCTGCGTAAGGTTCCTGTGCCAGCGTCAACCTCTGCATAATTAGGAGGGAGATAAGAGCTGGGAATGGCAACCGCTCCATCAAAACAACAGTCTGGGCTTTCTCCGGTGACAAAACTTCACACCGAGGATGACAATAATGAAGGTCAGAAAAAAGGTGGTCATGGACACCAGCGCTATGATCAGATAGAAGTCATTTTAGAGTTGTTCTCATCATAAGCCATATCTTTCAGTTCTGGCAACTCAGCCAAGTTGTCAGAAATAAGTAAATACATGGAACAGGTGGCAGAGAGAGAAGGCTGTCCATTATCTTTCACTATCACAATAAGGTTCTGTTTCATGCTGTCCGATTCAGAAATGTCCCGCTGTGTCCTGATCTCTCCACTGTGGAGACAATAGTGAAAAGTCCCGGATCAGTGGATTTGACAATATGATAAGACAGCCAGGCATTCTGTCCAGAATCTGCATCCACTGCGATCACCTTGGAAAGAAGAGAGCCCCCCTGTGCAGCTTTGGGGACCAGCTCAGTCATAAAAGAGCTTCCTCCGGGGCGGGGTAAATTATATGAGGTGAGTTGTCATTCATGTCCATAATAAAGACACTGACGGTCACGTTACTGCTGAGAGGAGGAGAACCGTTGTCTCTGGCCACCACATGGACATTAAAGCTCCTGAACTGTTCATAATCAAATGACCTCACGGCGTGGATTACCCCTGTGTCTCCATTAACAGACAGATAGGAGGAGACTGGCACCCCATTCACCTCACCAGTAAAAGAGAATAAATCACTGTACCATTTTGTCTCAGTCTGGTCTCGAGCAATAACAGTGCATAAAGTAGAACCTGGTTTGCTATTTTCAGTGACATAGGCAATATAGGACAGTTCCTCAAACACAGGAAGGTTGTCATTTACATCACCTACTGATATCTGAATCGTTTTATAGGAGGACAGAGGTGGAGAGCCCTCATCAGTGGCAGTAATTGTAATGTTATAATCAGAAACTAATTCACGGTCCAGCAGTCCTGAGGTGGCTATAGAATAGTAGTTTTTGATGGATGGAACAAGTTTAAAAGGAACATTTTGTTGAATGGAGCACCGCACCTGTCTGTTTGTCTGAGAGTCTCTATCTTGAACGTTAATGATGCCCACCTCTGTACCAGGTGGCACATTCTCTAAAGGGTTAGACAAAGATTTTATATAGATCACAGGAGCATTATCATTAACATCTGTGATAGTAATGATCACCTTTGTGTTTGAGGATAGACCTAAACCATCTTTTGCTCTAACGCGCAATTCAAATATTTTGACTGTTTCAAAGTCAACATTGCCAACTACACATATTTCACCTGTTTTATGGTCAATAGTAAACAATTTCTTCACATCTTCAGAAATGTGTCCAAAATCATAGGTTATATCTCCATTCAGTCCCTCATCTGCATCAGTAGCACTCACTCTAGCAACTATAGTATCTAGGGGAGCATTTTCAGGTAGACTGGCTTTATGGTAGACTGGCTTTATAGACGGTCTCACTAAACACTGGTGCGTTGTCATTAGCATCCAGTACAGTAACGTGTATGACTACAGTACCTGATCTTTGAGGAGAACCACCATCTAGAGCTGTCAGAAGCACATTTATTTCATTTTGTTTCTCACGGTCAAGCTCTTTATCAAGAACCAGTTCGACAGCACTGCCATCGACAGACAAATGAAATTCTCATTTCTCTGCAGAGTGTATTTCTGAATAGAATTTTGCCCTACATCCGCGTCATGGGCTTCCTCTATCAAGAAACGAGCTCCTTTGTCTGCTAACTCACTAATTTCTAAATTGATCAAGTCTTCCATAAATTGCGGGGAGTTGTCATTGATATCTTGAACATGAAGACTAATACGATGTAGCTCTAAAGGATTCTCAAGCACGAGTTCATATGTTATAATGCAAGACGCCTTCTCTCCACAAAGCCCCTCTCTGTCAATTCTCTCTGCAACAACCAAGTCTCCATTGTTTAGGTTTATGTCACAATACCGTTTGTCATCATTGTCCGTGTCAATACGCGCCTTTCTAGTGGATAGTTTGCTCGTCTCTAACCCAAGATCCTTGGCTGCATTTCCAATAACAGATCCGCGCTTCATTTCCTCGGAAATGAATAGGTAATGTCTCCATAAGCAGCATGCCACGCGAGAAACAGGAAAACAAATATTCCCTTTTGAAAGATGAATCCGTTCAGAGCCATCGTAGATGTGCATGCGTAAAAAAGGAAAGTGTACTTGTTCACGTTAAACAATATAATAAATAGGGCGGAATAAGGACAGGCAGCTATCCACGGCTGTTGTGTCTGCTTCCTCGGTGATCAGCAGCAACACCGGAATAACGCTTAATTCTTCTACACACCGACGAGTG